>NW_026884671.1:0-59848 GCF_032173495.1 Musca vetustissima
AAATTGTTACCAATTTTTGATACATTTTACAGACTTTTGTAAAATTTTTTACCAGTAAAAGATTTTATCGGTGATTAGTTTACTTAATTTAACAAATTTAATGAGTCTCAAAAAAATTTTTTTTTCAAAAAAATGCAGTAAAGTAAAATATCAACCAATGTTTTAATTATGTGGCCACTTCAAAGGAGATGTTTTTTCATAAAAACCGTTATTTATGGAAAAATTGCATGCAATAATTTTCCATTTTCACACTAAATCTCTTAATTGCAGTATATTAAAGTGTTCTGAATTAAAAAAAAAAAATTTCAAAAACATTTCAAGCGAATCCAGGGCTGATCAAGAAATGTTTAACACAATAAACATGATGAACAGTGTAAAACACCGCATATGCAAAATGAATTGCCCGTGTACATTTGTCTGTGTTCCGTTTTGAGTTCACATTTTTTCTTCTCCACCATTCGTAGCTGGTGGGACGCTTTTAAATTTTTCTCTACCCCTGTCCACTATTTGCAAATAGTGGACAGTTTTAATATTTTGTTCATGTGTGAAAACATCTTTCGTAAATGAAAAAAAAATATCGATAAAAAGCAGAAAAAAATTAAAAGTAAAAAATCTGCTAATAAAAAACTATCTAAAACTAAAAAAAAAAATTAAAAATTAAATTACATTTAAAAGCATTCAAAAAATCGAATCAAAAAGGCGACGATATGGCAGTGGTAAGAGGCGCCATTTTAAAACTTGTGACATCTTAGGTTATAATACAACACAATGTGCCTAATGTATAATTTCCTTTAATTTATTTCAACCAATGTAATATAAAAAAGCCAGCATGGCCAATAACTTATATTAACTTATATAACCAAACAAAAAATCCAAACAAAGAATAAACTAAATAAATAAACCAGTGAGCGGAGCAGTATAGTCGGACGGGGCCGACCATACGATACCCTACACAACTACCACGGAACTCAAATTTTCTGCGGATGTTTATTCCGAGCCTGGGCAATATTTCGTGATATTTGCACCCTCTTGCCCGATTAGAGGTAAACAGCACCTCTTCCACACACTGACATATTTTCCGAATATTACGAGTATTCAGTACAGCTATTGTCCAGATCCCCTTCACCGTGGGTTGTGTTGTGATGTGGTCTATAGATCGACTCGAAAATAACACAAAAACTTAAGTTTTCGGTCCACTTCATTCCAAAATTATTACCTGATCATCACCGAAAATTATAGGCGTTGTTTTGACCATAACTGTAACCTCATGGAACAATTCAAAGCGATCAGCGCTATAGTTCCGCTCTCTAGAGTGATAATGGGTTACTAAATAATATACGAATACCCACATCCGAGCACATACAACAATATAATTGGTATTAATTTAAAGGTCAAGCACTCCTCTTGGATATAATATCAACTTCTCGGGTCTATGTCCTTCATGGGGTAAATATATACGCTGTAGAATACAAATTTTGTCATTTTTCACACAAAAGTCAGGGTCCATTTGACCCGCTAAACATTGACCGATCTTTATGAAAACAGGCATGCTTTGGCCCATGCATGGAAAATTTCAAAATGTTCGTGCCATTATTGCGGCCTCCGGAGCGACCAGAAAAACCGACAAAAATTTAGTATTTGGTCCATTTCATCCCCTAAATATTAACCGATCTTTCCCAACACACATGTCTAGATCGACTCAGCTGGTCGAGATATGACGATCGGTATACTTAAAGGTGGGTCTGGGGCCAATATTTTGCGGCGTTACAAAGTTTTGGGGCTGCACAAAGCTATAATACCCTGACAACATAGTTGTGTAGGGTATAAAAATACGTAGCAGTCAATAACTCTACAAAATGAAATTTAATGCAAACACATAATATAACAGATTCCAAAAAAAGAAGCCCAATCCACTGCACTTTACTTAAGTTTCGCTAAGAAAAGTGGAGGGAAAAGAGAGCATAAGGAATCCTACATAAAAATAAACTATATATACCTCTCGAACCCAAGAGAAATACTAGAACCATTATTTATTTTTTGTATTAATTTAAATATATATATATTTTTTTAATTTTAGCAAAATTTTTTGGTGCCATTAAGGAAGTCGTTTAACAGGGGTGTTGCGCTGTGGACCATAAAATTAATAAGAAAATTAAAAAAATACATTCCCTAAAAGTAACACCGTCGACGTTTTTTCCATCAAAATTATTTCCATCCATATCAATATTATAACCAACAATAATACAACTATCCACAACAGCACTACCATCAACAACAGCAACACCATCCGCCACAACAACACCATCCGCAACAACAACACCATCCGCAACAACAAAACCATCCACAACAACAATACCATCCACAACAACAACACCATCCACATTAGCAACACCATCCGTAACAGCAATACTATTTCCATCATCAATCCATCAACATTTACTACCATCATCCAAAACAAAATCAGCAATCAAACCAACCCCCAATGCATCAGCAACAACAAAACGATATCCCCCAACAACAGCAGTGCGCACCAGAAACCCAGGACCTACGCTTGCAGCTGCAGCACCTGCGGATCGATACTCCAACAACAAACATTTAAAAATACATTTCGTATTTGAAATTTTTATCCTTTTTAAATTCATTTTTTCTAGAAACTAAAATATAAAAAATTTCATTATGTTCTTTATTATCATGAGTATTCGTATTCATAACAATTAAAAAATCGAAAATATTCATTAAATTAAAAAATCGAAAATAATAAAAACAAATAACAGACATTAATCTGGTACCACAGTGTATATATATGTATATATATACATTGAAAATGACTATTGAGGGAAGGAATTTCGTATTTATGTGTGCGAAAAGTACTAAATGGTACAAAATTTAGTACAAAAACAGAAATTTTGGATTAATAGTGCTGTTGAACACTCAGCTATAGAGACATCTTTGGATATTTTTATTTATATGTACGAAAAGTACTAAAAAATTTGCTACAATTTGGATTTGGGTGAACGGAGAGAGCTAGAAACCTACAATTTGGGATAATGGTTGCTGCTGGAATATAGAATATAGATATGGATATTTGGTACCACTTAATTATGTGTGAACGAATATAGCTGGACTCAAGAATTTTGAAATTAAAATTTCTGTTGGAGTGTAGGATTGTGGTAGTTTTGGAAATTCGTAGATATGGGTTCGAAAAGTACTAAATTTAGTGAAATTAGAAGTACTATTGATAAATGAATGTAGTCTTCAAAATGTGGAACTTGTAGGTATTTGCTAAAATATATAATTGGAATTCTTAAACATTTCACCATTAAGATTCATATGTTTCGAAATTTTGTTTACTTACCAATTTGATTAATAAATTTGTATTAAAGTAGATTAAACTATTAATTATATAAAATAGTGCTTTTGCGCCAATAGTCGGCATGTTATGATCCAACTGTCTGCTAATCGCATTTTAATTAAACAAAAATTATATATTTAATCGATTTTTCTGTTATTTGCAATAATAAATTATTACTATCGGACATTTCATTCAATGCTTTATGATAAAATTATATAAACTAATTTTATTTTATTTAAATATTACAATTATAACCTTTTTCCAATTGGGAATATTTTATCCCATTCTCGGCATGGTTAAATGACGCATTTCAGAGGTTAAAGGAATTTAAGATTGAAACCATGTCTTCTATTATGTAAAACTACACTAAACTGTTTTTTTATAAAATAACTATTTTCCAATTTTGATCCCAAATGATCGAAAAGGTGCATATTATTCACTCATATCCAGACTATAGGAAAACCTTAAAACCTTCCTAAGGACAGAATCCATAAAAATATGATATTTACAATTTGGCATGTTTACACGTTTCGATAATGTGTAAACATTATTGAGGTATTTTGGGCGAAAATTGGTAGCGTTTCATTCCTTTAAGCCTACATTTGTCATTTATTGAAAATTTTCAAAATATTTAATTTTTTTAAATTGGATTGACATTGTATTGAAACATCGTTGTATGTACACGTTTTTCATAGAATACAATTACATTTTGGAACTAATGCAAGGATGAAAAAACAGAAGACATTCTGAATCGAGTTCGTGGCCATTCAGGGTATTCGGATTCTAAGTTCCCTGTCCTAGATTAATTTGTTTGAAAATAATAATATGAACATGTTGTTCCTTAAAGTAAATGAAATGTTGATATGCAACAGGTGGTTATATGCCTAATCGTTTTTCAATATATGCGACAGAACACGTCGCATATATCCCATACCAAAAGTGTGTGTCACAGAGAAAACTAATATACGATATATTTTCTTTGCAAAAATCTATCATTAAGTTCAGCTGTAAAGAGAACAACCGACAAAAAAACCAGCAATATTAGAAAAATAGCTAATATCTAATTTGATGGTTGTACCAAAACCTCCGTCCGATGTTACCTATTCGTATTGAACATGCCAACTACCGATAACACTCAGGTTGGAAAACGGGAGTAAAAACCTTTAGATATAGCGCACAACTTCAGGGATGATGTTCTGCGATCCGTTATGCCAAATTATAGTCAACTCTATGAGAATATTAGATCAATGTCTTTATAATACTGAAAATGGGGCGAGACCTGTATGTATTGCTATATCAAAACTTGGTCCTGAATAGGTAATTTTTCGCAGAAATGTGTCTCACCTCCAATATCCCGGAATGACATATTTTAGGTACTACAATGGGAATGGAGATATATACATTTTTGGTACGAATATTTGAAAGCATATGAGAAATTATTGGGGTTATCATTATATGGGTGCTCCCCGGAAACATGGATCAATATTGATAATTATTTGTAAGGAGATTTTGTTCTCACTGATCATTTAAAATATAAAATTACAGCCAATTTGGTTGAAACACGTGACCAAACCCCCAAAATACAGAGGAGTGGGCCAATATTGACAATTTTAAGTAGGATTCATGCTACCAAATAAAACAACCAATTACAGCTACCTATCGAGCAGGTCTGAATGACATTCATACAGATGCAGTAGCCGCAGCGCTGAACGGTCACAAAGTGAATGCCGTCCTCGGAGCTCACCCCCCACCCATAGCAGCTGAAGAACGTCAGCTGCCCAGACAAACCAGAGTAATTTTGGCCCAGTTACGTTCTGGATGATGCAGTCGGCTCAATTCGTATTGGTCACGGATTGATGACCAGGTGCAGGATGTCTGCCCAGCATGTGATACAGGCCCTCATACCACACTGCACTTATTCAATTGCCCAGCCAAATCTACTCACCTCGCTCCGGAAGATCTGTGGTTACAGCCAGTGGAGGTAGGTGCATTTCTAAATCTGGAGACAGAACTGGAGGAAACTTAAACAGGAAAATATACAATTCATATAAACTGCTACAACAACAACAACCAATTACAGCTGATTAGGTTGAAAAACGTGCCCAAATCCCCAAAAATGTTGAGTGCCATTATATGGAGGCTTTTCCGAAGCTTGCACAAATTTTTAAGGAACATTTTCTACTCAATGATCATCCAATATATAAAATTACAGTCAAATACCGAAAATTAATGGATTACCTGGCTACTTGCCAATATTTATAATTCTAAGTACAGATATTCTTTGTAAACCGTGCCCAAGATCTTCAAAATATGGAATGTTTATTGCTACCGTTATATGGGCGGTACTCCGAAATATGTGCCAATATTCATAATATTTGGTACGGATATTTTCTGCTCAATTACAACCCATTCTGTTAAAAAATCGTCAAAACTTCTCATATTGCGAGGTACGGTTATATGGCTATCCTAAATAGTGAACCTAGGAGTAGTAACAATGTATGTGCAAATTTCAGAGCACTATCTCAAATCGTGGAGGGTAGAAAAAGCTAACTTAATATTGGGCTGTCGTTATGTGAATTATACATCAACAATATTGCTATGCAAGACAACGTTTGCCGGGCTCGCTAGTCTATATATATATATATGTACTAGCAGGACTCGTGGCGCTTCGCTGCCCCTGAATCTTGAATTTTTATATGCTCGTATTTACAATACAGAAATGTGTGAAATATGTATGCGTTCTCTTTTCTTCCTATTGGTAACTGACGATATTTGTATAGAAGTTATTGAATTTTTTGCTGTTTTCTTGTTTCCTTTGAAACTAAGAAAAAGATGTTTTTCATATACTGAAAAAAATCAAAATTGATACCTTTTATAAATGTTACACAAATTTTATTTCGTTATAAGTATGTATGTATGTGCATGAAAATGAAGAGAAGACGGTCAGTATAATAGGGTAAATATCTATTTTGCACATCTTAATATCCCACTATCCGACTTATAACGTATTTTCCAGATGAAAATAAATAGTTTTATAATTAAAACCAAGGGTTATAAAGGGTGTAAGTGACATTCAATCCATTTTTTATTTATTTTTTAATAAATTGTTGGAGTATGTTAGGGTCTTCACTTCAAATACTATTTTCAATGAACTTATTCTCAATTCGTCCCAAACGAATTTTATATATATGACCAACCCTAATGTTCGATATCAAGCAGAAATTGTATATTCCGTTGATCGTACCAAGCTCGTTTTTATATGGATGGTGTGTATTTACACCTACGTTATTCACACAAATTTTGAATACGGTATATGTAACCGTTCATAAGATATACGCATATTACATGTTCCGAAATTTTGAGGTTTGTTTACTATTGACGCTATAACTCTGCATCCACGCGGAATTTTAGAAGTTTAGCTAGCCTATGTTACTTTCAGGGCATGTCATGACATACAGGGTAAATGTCATTAACATCTGTTCAGCGGTTTTAGCGTCTATCGGGAACATACACACAAACAAACAATTTTTTTTCTATTTTATATATGTATATAGAAGATATATATATATATATATATCAATAATTCAATTTTACATTAAAAAAGTTGCAATGTTGTACTGTCATGTTCACATGTCGACTTCGAAGTTGCACGACAATAACGTTAACGGCGATAATAATCGCAAGAAAGGCACTGTAAATACAAAACGACAAAAAATACCATTATTTCTTTATTTGTGAAAGTAAAAATGTCTAGCACCAATTTTTTTTTGTTTTTTAATATATGTATGTAGACTTTTCTTTTTAAAAAATAAAATAAAAGGAAACTCTATAGAAAGTTTTAAGAAATGGCGAAATAATCCCATTTACTATGAGTTGTTATCAAATCGTACAATGTGCAGTTACACCTTTCCTCATATTGCACGGTATAAAACATTTTATGTGGACAACAAGAAACAGAGGAATAGAGTTTATTATATTTTCAAGACAACGGTGAGTAAACTTTTATGTTAATGCTTCTTCATTTTTGCAATATTGATTATTTACATTGTATTCTATTAAAGGAGTTATTGTGGTATTGAAATGAAAATGTCGTTTTTCTTGTTTGAAACCCCTTCATAAAATACAGAATTGTCCAATAAGAGGTGTTAGTGTGGTATTTCACGACAAATTTTATTTTTGTGACAATCTAAAAAACCTATTCACTTAGTAGTGACAAATTTTATAAAGGTAAGGATGAATGGTACATTCGGATTACAATTTTTTCTTGTGATGCACATAATAATGTGAAAACAATAACTTAATTTGTATATATGCATTCGAGAATGACATGCTTCAGTGTTTTTGGGAAGAACATTTATTACAATCACATTTTTAAACACATATTGTGAAAAAGACTTAACATTTTATGAATTTTTCGCAATATTTCCGTAATTTAATAAAGTTGTAAAAACATGTCAAATAAATAAAACAATCCGTTGGATATGTTTATATAAAAGTATGACATTAAAAGACATCACACTTTTTGGTCTGTTCGAGTACTTTTTTCTACAGAGATGCTTAGAGTACGTGGGTACCTACCTTGCGGTCTTACCCCACGGTGCTGTAAACACCAGTTAATACAAGCGTCAACCAACGCCCCCACACCGAAATGCAGGTACCAATCGATCACACGTATTTGGACGCGATCACCTCCTTGGATGAGGAGCGGAGCCCATCTAAAACTCCTGCCTTTCTATGGGTCAGGCACCCGGTTGTAATGCAACTCCACACCGAGCCAAAGCTCTCCCCGCGATTTGGGTATAAACCACATCCAGCACGATGCTCCCCGAAGGGTCAACACCAACTGCCAGGCTAGATCCGCAGACCTAGGGGCCCTAACACCCGTGCTACCGAAACCTTCGGTCAGGTTCATAGCCAAAGCTATTACCAGTAGAACCCCAAACAGTTCGAGACTGGTCACTCACAGACTATAGCCTCTGCCCAGCTTCATAGCCAAAGCTACTACCATTAGGACTAAACATGCAGGCTCTCTACAATGAAACAATTGCTGAAAGGGGATACAATGCAAAAGTGGCCACCAACATCACACGATATTGGTAGCCACCATGCATCTCACCCCTCCCAACAATTATTCCACAAGCCTGTTAGTCCGGGAATGGTCCCCCACAGACTAAACTCTGCACGTTTTCATAGCCGAAGCTACTACCATTTGAACTAGTTACTGCAGGCTCTCCACAATGGAATGACCACAAAGAAAGGATGAAAACAGATGCAAAAACCAACACCTCTCGATGCTGATTCCCACACCGTCTCCATCCTCACCCAATGATCATTCCACAAGTCTACAAAGTTCGGGAATGGTGACCCTACTAGTTTCGATCCACGATCCGGGACTAGTAAACCCAAGGACACCACCGGAACACCAGAATACCCTCACGGGCATTCCGCACAACACACACTCACCAACAACAAAACCTCCCAACCTCACCACAGTCCACACAACCATCCACACAGGACAGTGACCGCAACCACTCGGGTATCCGGCCCGTCGGATCAAACACACTGGACAGTGACTAAACACCCTCACGGATGTCCAGCCCGTCGGACCAAGCACCCGAACAACGAGCAATCAAGGGCCCCAGCCAAACACGTCTAAACAGACGGTTCGACACCACCAGCAGACAAACAGCGACCGAAAACTTTTTCCTACAATAACGACTTTTCCTTTATGATATCGAATAAAATTGTAAAATCAAGTTATTATTGCAGTACGGGAACAAACAATTTATTAGTTTCGCCATGTAATTCTATCTTTCTTATTGTGCCGTGATTTTCATTGACCTAAAATTTAACTAGCTCGTTCGACGTTATTCACCCAAAAAAAAAAGTGAAAAAGCGTTAAGTTCGGCCGGGCCGAACTTTGGATACCCTCCACCATAGATATACTGACAGGTACTAGAAATGAAAATATAGGGAACCTACCAAAAAGTGGACCTATACCAACATTTCTAAAAACGAATTATGTAAACCTTAATAAAAATTTCAGAAATTTATCTAAAATTTATTTATAACTAGCAGGACCCGTAGCTCTTCGCTGCCCCTGAATCTTGAATTTATATATGCTCGTATTAACAATACAGAAATGTGTAAAACATATATACGTTCTCTTGTCTTCCTATCGGAAACTGACGATATTTGTATAAAAGTTATTGAATTTTTCTCTGTTTTCTGTAATGGTGGTAATTCTTGTTTTCTTTGAAACTAAGAAAAATATGTTTTTCATATACTGGAAAAATTCAAAATTGATACCCTTTATAAATTTTACACAAATTTAATTTCGTTATAAGTATGTATATGCATGAAAATGAAGAGAAGACGGTTAGTATAATTACTGAACTGGTCGTTATTGTCAATACAGATAAGCACACTTAATAGGGTAAATAACTATTTTGCACATCTTAATATCCCACTATCCGACTTATAACGTGTTTTCCAGATGAAAATAATTCGTTTTATAGTTAAAATCAAGGGTTATAAAGGGTGTATGTGACATTCAATCCATTTTTTATTTATTTTTTTAATAAATTGTTAGAGTATGTTAGGGTCTTCACTTCAAATACTATTTTTAATAAACTTATTCTCAATTCGTCCCAAACGTGTCATTTTTTATATATGACCAACCCTAATATTCGATATCAGCATTGACATTTTTCCAATAAGAGTAATATTGTTCTGTTTTTTTTTTTTATTCAAATAAAATTTTTCACAAACTGACAAAAATGAAAAAATTATAATGTCAATTATTTCTTTCTATTTGTATTTCAGTACACATACATATGTACATATTTTGTATTTTATGTATTTCAAAATATATTCTCGACGTTCCAAACTCTTCCGATGATGCGCAATTGCAGCCATCTTTCTGAAACAAATTTGAAAGTAGCTACATGCTACTAACATACATACAAACATATACATATTTTTTTCAGAAGTATTCTTATTTTTGATGATATTACACCGCATCCACGCGAATTTTTAGAAGTTTATTTATCCTATGTTACTTCCATCGATTGACGTACTCTTGGTAAAACTTGTTCAGTGGTTCTTAAGACCACAAACAATATGCTTTCGACTTTCCATATACATATGTATGTATGTACATACATATATGGAAAGTCAAGGAGGAGTGCATTTTCCCTTGTTAGCCGGCGATCCTGTTGAAGTCGGTATCTGTAACCTTTCTTAAGATATACACAAATTACATGTTCATAATTTCTGAGGCATGAGTACGTTCGATGCTATAACTCCGCATACACGCCGAATCTTAGAGGTTTATATAACCTATGTTATTCCCAGGACATGTCATGACGTTCTGTGAAAGTCTCAGTAAAATCTGTCCAGCGATTTTTGAGTCTACAAACGAAATGTTTTCTATTTTCAATATGCAGATTTTGAAAATGCAGCAGAAATTGTATTTTCCGTTGATCGTACCAAGCTCGTTTTTGTATGGATGGTGTGTATTTACACCTGCGTTATCCACACAAATTTTGAAGACGGTATCTGTAACCGTTCTTAAGATATACGCATATTATATGTTCCGAAATTTTGAGGTTTGTTTACTATTGACGCTATAACTCTGCATCCACGCGGAATTTCAGAAGTTTAGCTAGCCTATGTTACTTTCAGGGCATGTCATGACATACAGTGTAAATATCATTAACATCTGTTCAGCGGTTTTAGCGTCTATCGGGAACATACACACACACAAACAAACAAATTTTTTTCTATTTTATATATCGTCGGCTAAAATGCAAAAAGGCGTAACTAACAAAAAATTGAAAATTGACTTTTTGAATGAATATTGTGAATGTCAATAAACTACATGTGTTGACAAAGTTTTACACGTCTGCGGTCAAAAAAAGGAGCTTCTATTAACAAAAAACAAAAAGACGTAACTACAAGTGGGTTTATTTGATAAATGCAAAAAGGCGTAACTAACCAAAAATTCACGTTTTTACTTAATTGTTATGACTGCCATTAAACTAAATAACTAAATTTGTTAAAAAATTATAGTCTATTATTCGTCATATGCAATATCACCCTGCCGGGCATACTTTTTCATTTCACATGACATGTTTATAGTTTTCATTCAAAACAGTTTTTTGCTTTTCCTACACAATTATGATTTTGTTAGTTACGCCTTTTTTGCATTTTAGCTAACGATATATGTATGGATAATTATACCTTCAGCATTATGGGTGTATACAGGAGGGTGTATATATTTAACACGGTGAAAATGTGCCTCAATGTGGTTCTAGACCCCATGTTTCTTTGGACCAAATCCGTTTCAGAAAATTTTGATTTCATCCAAACTTTGTTCATCTTATTATTTCTCCAAACTTAGTTCAAATTCGAAGATGGGGAAAATCGGTCCACTCCTTCTGGAACCTCCACACAGAGACTAGGTCTAAGTGCGGCTATAGTTCATTATGGAACCTTACGTTCTAATTTTTTATATCGCTATCCTCCGCAGATGAACTGATTACAACAGAGTCTTGGAACCAAACTCAAAACGCGGAACAAATCAGATAACTATTTTAATATAAACCAGTAAGGAAAGTAGTAAAGTCGGACGGGGCCGACTATATGATACCCTTCACCACTATGGGTATATTAAACAGCATTATTAACATGAAATTGGATGAAATAAAATATGTGATATTTATCTAAATGTGAATGGGGCTAGATCTATCCATAAACATGAAAATCGACTTCAAACAAACATCAATAGGTCATCCGTTGGGCTGTGTCTGTACTTCTAGAAAACGTAATTACGTTATTATAGGCTCAATTTTGTACGTTGTGCAAAATTTGATGTCAATCTGACAAACATGAGGAGTTTGATGTACAATTTACTAAACATCGGACGAAAATATAAAACGATTTCAACGAAACTTGTTACAGGTTATACTAATTTCGGTACGTTTAGTTCCTTTCAGCCATATATTGGTTTCTTGGTGCGTCAATTACTTCATATCAGCTATATCAAAATCTCAACCGATTTTTAGGAATCTTGGCACACAAAATTCTGCCCTATATTCAGTACGCTATGCAACATAAGAACTTTGGCACATTATTTAAATTAAATCGGACGAAAAAATGTATATCTAGATCTGAACCGATTTTCACGAAACTTGGCAGACATCGCTCTGGGCTCAATTCAATACGCCATGCCAAATTTCGTGCAAATGAAAAGATATATAGGGACTTTGGTGCACCATTTACATGAAATCGGACGAAACTATATATAGGAGCTATGTCTAAATCTGGGCCGATTTTCACGAAACTTGGCACACATCATTCTGGACCTAATTCAGTACTCTGTGCCAAATTTCATGCAAATCGAAAGATATAGAGGGACTTTGGTGCCCCATTTACTTCAAATCGGACGAAACTATATCTAGATCTGAACCGATATTCTCGAAACTTGGCACACATCATTCTGGATTTAATTCAGTACTCTGTGCCAAATTTCGTGCAAATCGAATGATATAGAGGGGCTTTGGTGGGCCATTTACCTTAAATCGGACGAAAATATATATGGGAGCTATATCTAAATCTGGACCGATTTTTCCCAATTTCAATAGGGTTTGTCCTTGTGCCAAATAAGTGACTTGTGCCAAATTTTATCCAAATCGGATTATAAATGCGACCTGTACTTTGTTTACAATTTAACATCTACAGACGGATGGACATGCATAAATCGACTCAGAAAGTGATTCTATGCATATTCTCAAAAGGAACCAAGTGTCTATATCGTTTCCTTTTGCCTGTTCCAAACATATGCACAAAGACATAATACCCTGTACCACAGTGTGGTGAAGGGTATAAAAAGGGGGTTATATGGGGACTACCCCAAAAAGGGGTCGAATATTAAAAAGTTTTGGTAGGGAGATTTGTTACCATATACGACTACAAAATACCAAATAGCAGCAAATCCGATCAACAAACTCGCTCAAGAACCCCAAAAAACAGAAAATTGGGGGTACCCTTATATGGGGGCTATCCGAAAAATGGACCTATATTTATATTTTTTTGTGGAGATATTTGCTACGCAATAAGAACTCAAATAACCAAATTTCAGCGAATTCGGTTGAAAAACGCGCTCAAGAACCCCAAAATACCGAAAATAAGGGGTACCCTCATATGAGGGCTACCCGAAAAATGGACCTATATTTATATTTTTTTGTGGAGATATTTGCTACGCAATAAGAACTCAAAGTACTAAATTACAGCCAATTCGGTGAAAAAATGCGGTCAAAACACCCCCAAAACTGAAAATTGGGAGGTACCGTTATATGGGGGCTACCAGAAAAAGTGGACCTAAAGTTATATTTTTAGTTGAGAAATTTGGTATCCAAAAAGAGCCCATTTTACCAAATTTCAGCGAATTTGGTTGAAAACCACGCTCAAGAACCCCAAGGAGGTATGCCTAAACGTGGACCGATATAGCCCATCTTCGAACTTGACCTGCCTGAAGACAAAAAAATCTGTGCAAAATTTTGGCGTTCTATCTCAATTCGTTTAGACGCTAGAGTGATTACAACCGACAGACGGACATACTTAGATTGTCATACAATTTTACGCTGATCAAGAATATATATACTTTATACCGAAAATAAGGGGTACCCTCATATGAGGGCTACCCGAAAAATGGACCTATATTTATATTTTTTTGTGGAGATATTTGCTACGCAATAAGAACTCAAAGTACTAAATTACAGCCAATTCGGTGAAAAAATGCGGTCAAAACACCCCCAAAACTGAAAATTGGGAGGTACCGTTATATGGGGGCTACCAGAAAAAGTGGACCTAAAGTTATATTTTTAGTTGAGAAATTTGGTATCCAAAAAGAGCCCATTTTACCAAATTTCAGCGAATTTGGTTGAAAACCACGCTCAAGAACCCCAAGGAGGTATGCCTAAACGTGGACCGATATAGCCCATCTTCGAACTTGACCTGCCTGAAGACAAAAGAATCTGTGCAAAATTTTGGCGTTCTATCTCAATTCGTTTAGACGCTAGAGTGATTACAACCGACAGACGGACATACTTAGATTGTCATACAATTTTACGCTGATCAAGAATATATATACTTTATAGGGTCGGAAATGATTATTTCGATGCGTTATAAACGGGACAAGTAAAAAAGCGTTAAGTTCGGCCGGGCCGAACTTTGGATACCCTCCACCATAGAAATACTGACAATTTTTTGAAATGAAGAGATAGGGAACATACATATAACGATAATTCTTCCAATCGATTGCTGTAAACCAAATAGAAAATTCAGCAATTTCAATGGAAGTTTTCCTAAAATCTCAAAACCCTAAAATGTTGACATATATTATTAACGCATGGTACTTTGAAACATGTGTATAAAATCCTGAAAATACTCCAATTTAAAGGACAATATTATATATGATACTAAAGCGGGACCAATATTGACAACATTGTGTAGGAATTAGCAACTTATTGGTGTTTTCATTATATAAGGGGTAAGGCCTTATTAAGGGTCGATGTAACTCAAGTTACAAGCTAATATTTTAGTTTTCAATCACAATACCGTCCATCACGCTAAATATTAAATATGTAGGATGTTTTAAATAGGACCTGGTCCTAAATGCGGGTCGACACAGTTCATTCTCAAACCTCACGAGATAAAAATGATTACAACATATGGCTAAACCGACTAAATCGCTTTGGAATTCCATACAATGTGGGGTATGAACTGAAAATTTCGTCTGCCGAATAACCCCCTACTATGGTGGAATACAACTATATGGGATAACCCCAACACCCGGAAAAAATCAGCTAACTATTTAAAAAAAAAGGGGGTTATAAGGGGACTACCCCTAAAAGGAGGTGAAAATTAATAATTTTTGGTAGGGAGATTTGTTACCATATACGACTACAAAATACCAAATTACAGGGAATTCGGGTGAAAACCGTGCTCAAGAACCCCAAAATACCGAAAATTGTGGAGAGATTTGATACCCAATAACAACTCAAAGTACTAAATGACAGCCAATTCGGTGAAAAAATCCGGTCAAAACCCCCAAAAAATTGAAAATTAGGAGGTACCGTTCTATGGGGGCTACCAGATAAAGTGGACCTATATTTATAATTTTTGGTGCAGAAATTTTATATCCAAAAAGAACCCATTTTACCAAATTTCAGCGAATTCGGTTGAAAAACGCGTTCAAGAACCCCGAAATACTGAAAATTTGGGGTACCCTTATATGGGGGCTGCCTAAAAACATGGACCTATATATATATATATATATATCTGGTTAAAAACGCGCTCAACAACTCCAAAATACCGATAATTGGAGGGTACCCTTATATGGGGGATATGCCTTAACGTGGACCGATGTAGCCCATCATCGAACTTGACAAAAGACGACTCTGTGCAAATTTTTGACGATCTATCTCAATCCGTTTAGACGCTAGAGTGATTAAAACAGACAGACGGACATGATTAAATCGTCTTAGAATTTTACGCTGATCAAGAATATATATACTTTATAGGGTCGGAAATGATTATTTCGATGCGTTACAAACGAAAAAACAAAACTTATATACCCTCCATACTATGGTGGAGGGTATAAAAAGGGGGTTTTATGAGGACTACCCCTAAAAGGGGGTGAATATTAGTAATTTTTGGTAGGGAGATTTGTTACCATATACGACTACAAAATACCAAATTACAGCGAATTCGGTTGAAAACCGTGCTCAAGAACCCCAAAATACCGAAAATTGGAGGGTACCCTTATATGGGGGCTACCCGAAAAAATGTACCTATATTTATAATTTTTAGTGGAAAAATTTACTACGCAATAAGAAATCAAAGTACCAACTTTCAGCGAATTCTGTTGTAAAACGGGCTCAAAAACCCCAAAATACCGAAAATTGGGGGTACCCTTATATGAGAGCTACCCGAAAAAATGGACCTATATTTATATTTGTTGTGGAGAGATTTGATACCCAATAAGAACTCAAAGTACCAAATTACAGCCGATTCGGTGAAAAAAATCGGTCAAAACCCCCCAAAAAATGAAAATTAGGAGGTAGCGTTCTACAGTGGCTACCAGAAAAACTGGACCTATATTTCTAATTTTTAGTGAAGAAATTTGGTATTCAAAAAGAACCCATTTTACCATATTTCAGCGAATTCGGTTGAAAAACGCGCCCAAGAACCCCGAAATACTGAAAATTTGGGGGTACCCTTACATGGGAGCTATACCTAAACGTGGACCGATATAGCTCATCGTCGAACTTGACCTGCCAGCAGACAAAAGACGACTCTATGCAACATTTTGGCGTTCTATCTCAATTTGTTTAGACGCTAGAGTGATTACAACAGACAGTCGGACATGCTTAGATCGTCATAGAATTTTACGCTGATCAAGAATATATATATACTTTATAGGGTCGGAAATGATTATTTCGATGCGTTACAGACGGAAAACCAAACCCTCCATACTATGGTGGTGGGTATAAAAACAAAATATACCCTCCTTACTATGGTGGAGGGTATAAAAAAACACATGTATTTGTGCCATATACAGACGAGCGTTGTTTTGTGATTGCAATTGGTTCAAATACAACATTTTGAAAAGTTGTGTTTCTATGTCATATACTGTGAGAAATTTTGTAAAAATATTTTTTTGTTTTAAATATAAAATAATAAAGATATATTTGTTTTGGCTTTCGACTGTTTCCTGACTAACGTTTGCCAAAAATATTCCCATTTTTTCGTGTAGTGTATGAAACAAAAAGGAATGAATGACAATTTTGAAAATCTTTTTTATTTATTTATTTTTGAAAATATTTTTTTATTATGTGTAACCAATTTGACACACACCGACAGTCCATGGGACCTATTTTGGGCACTGCTGATTTAGATGAATGTTACCGAAATACGTCGATGTACGAATTTTTAAAGTTGAAAAAATACAACTATGACAGAACGTATTTTTTTGTTTTTTTCTTCGAATTTATTGAAAAAAGAATCAATACATTAAAAAATGTGAATGTCTCAACAAGAATATGAAAAAAATCGTACTTATGTGTACGAAAAGTACTTAATGGTACTAAATTTGGTGCAAGTTGGATTTCGGTTCACAGATAGAGCTGGATTCTTGAAATTGGAAATTAAAATGACTGTTGCAGTGAAGAATAGTTTTTGAAATTCGTACTTATTGGTACGAAAAGTACTAACTTTAGTACAATTTGGGTTTTACTTGAACGGATGAGGTGAAAACCTGAAATTTGGAATTCAGATTACTGTCGAAGATCGAGCTTTGGAAATTCGTATTTATGTGTACAAAAAATATTGAATGGCACTAGATTTGTGTATAATTTGGATTTGGGTGAACTGAGAGAGCTGGAAACCTAAAATTTGGAATAATGGTTGCTTTTGGAATATAGAATGCAGATATGGAAGCATAGTACTTATGTGTACTAAATGGTACTATATTTGTTAAAAATTGATTAAGTGTGAATGGATAGAGTTGGAATTAAAAGAATTTTGGAATTAAAATTATTTTTGGAATGTAGGATTGACGTAGTTTAGGAAATTCTTAATTATAGAAACAAAAAGTACTAAATGGTACCAAATAGTTAACAAATTATTTTTGTGTGAACGGATAGGGTTGAGATCCTGAAATTTTGAATTAATATCAGTTGGAGTGCAGGATTGAGATATGTGGGTAGTTTTGAAAATTTGTCATTACGTGTTCTAAATGGTACTAAATTTGTTACAGTTTAGATCAGAGTGAACGGATAGAGATGAAAAAAATAAATTTGGAATGCAAATTACAGGATTAAAGTAGTATTGGAATTTCGAACATATTGATACGAGAAGCACTAAATGGTACTAAATAGGGTGGAATTCGTTTTGTGTGAGCGGGAATCCTAAAATTTGGAATTAAAATTAACATTGGAGTGTAGGATTGAGACATGAAGGTAGTTTTGAAAATGTGTGATTATGTGTACTAAATGGTACTAAGTTTAGTACAATTTAGATTTAAATAAACAGATAGAGATAGAATACTCATTTTTGAAAATAAAATTACTGTTAGAGTACAGGATTGAGACAGTGTTTAAAATTCAAACTGAAAGTACTAAATGGTACTAAATATGCTGGGATGCTGAAATTTATTATTAAAATAACTGTTGCAGTGTGGAATTGAGGAAATTTTATAAACTCGTACTTACGTCTACGAAAAGTAATAAATGGTACTAAATTTTGTACAATTTGGTTGTTGGAGAACGGATAGAAATGGAATCCTTAAATGTGGACTAAAATTATTATTGAAATGACAAAAAAATTGAAATTCGTACTTATGAAAACGAAAAACACAAAACGAAAGTTACAAGTTAGGTTTTGAATTTGATACAGTTTGAAATAGGAAATTGGCACCAAAGGTATAATTTTGAAATTCTGAAATGCTGACTTACGATTACTATTTGAAATCAGGATTGAGGTACATTTTGAAATTCGTACTTATGAAATTGTACTAAATTTGGTACAATTTGGACTTTGGTGGAATTATGATTACTGTTATGAAGAGTACTAAATCGCAAACTATAATACAATAAATTTACAGTATTCACAATTCCATGTGAAATATTGTTTTTGTATTCCCTTTCCGCATACGAATAGCGGGCACTTTGCTAGTATTAATATATTTGTTAGATTTTAAACATTATTTACAACTTTTATTCCGAAAATTTGAACATTTTACTTATGTTTAGTATACAATTTTCAACATATAAAACTGACATTAGTGCTCAAGCAAAAAACAATAAAAATTACTTTTATGGGAACTAAAACGACATTAAACATTGAACTTTTTTAACGGGTTAACCTGCTTTATGAGAATTTATTTGATATACAATGGTAATTGAAATCCGGTACAATATAGACATGGATTAAATGGTAATAAAATTGATGATTTGATATAGGAACAGAGGCAGAGTTCAAAATTATAGTACAAAAATTATAAAGTATTCAAGATTTCAATATTAAATATTATGTTTTTGTTTTGTATTCCCTTTCCGCATACGAAGTATACAATTTTTCAAACCACTATATATTATTTTTATTAAACATATGTTTTAAATTTCTAAACTAAATATGCTTTTGAAATATTTTTTACTAGGACGCTGGAAACTATTCATTTAACGATGTCTTGGAATGCACTAAGACTTTCTGCATACAAAACAATATAATGGAGTCCTACCAAGAAATAATAAAAACTTTTGGATTTCAAGAGGTCCGTGCACATTCCAGTGAGGTAATGAGAATAACCAAAGAGGAACAAATAAGCAAAAAATTGGATGACGACAATTTAATGCAGGTAGATGAAATTAAAAATGTTAATGACGAATTGGATGATGGCAAACTAATGCATGTGGATGAAAGTGGCGATATACAAACACTGCCCACACAAATAATCAATATCGAAAATTATTTAGATAAATATTCCATCCAAGAATTTGAAATAAATGAATCAAGCATATTTAATGAATTAATGAATATTTGTTTCATTGAAGAGGTTATGTGCAATAATATTATAAACAGTACAGCCAACAAAAGTATTAATATTAGTACTGAGTATGATACAAATAATAGTTTGGATAAGAACGTTAATAATAATAATCATAATAATATAGTAATTATATATATTGGTAATTATGAAAATCCGAATCAGCTTGAAAATACTGAATGTAATAATAAAACATTGAAAATTAATAAAATTAGTTTCGATTATACCAAAGATAAACAATGTCCAAACACACTTGCGGCTGACGATTCGGTAAACTTCAGTAAAAGTGTACTGCTTAGCTCAACTCATAATAAAAAATATGATAAATCTTACCTCAAATACAAATAAAACATTAGAGGAATACAAAGTTGTCCGAAAAAGAATTATTGTGGATCCCATCCCTAACGTAGTAGTACATGAATGTGCTACTACAAATAATGATTGTAAAAAATTTGTATTTCGTGACACAATAAGTTTTTCAAGTCGTGAATTGTTCTGCATCTCAAATAATTTTAAAAAACAAGAAAAAAAAGTTTTTATAAAATACCTAGAGGATATAGTAAGGCAAAAATTTAAATGTGTTAATAACGTTTGTCCCATAAATTACTATTCGAGTCGGAAAAATGATAATGATGTCATAATTTTATATGCTCAGTGTGTATATAACAAATATGGATGTGGAAAATATAAATTCATGGTTCCAATGAGATCAGATACAAAAATTAAATATTTTTCAACTCAGATGGATGTAGTACATCCTCCACAGATTGAAGTACCACACCAATTACGTGGTATACCACGCGAAATTGCTATGGGCGATATTCGTGATGATTTACCATCAAATTGGAGAAACGATCAGTTATGCCAATTATCACAACCTTTGCGAGATGTTGGAAATAATCAACAAATTTTATCCCAAGAAGCCGCAAGAAAAGTAAAGTCAGAAGAGATGAGAAAAAACGATCGCGACAAGGATAATTTTTATGACTTAATCAAAATGCAGAGAGACAAGAATTGGAGTAACTATATACAATACGCGTCTATTCAGGATATTTACTTGTTTACGAAAGAACAATTGAGAATCACGAAAGTAAATAATAAACAATTAATGCAGATGAGTAGAAATACACTATTTTTTGATGCCACTGGAAGTATTTTAAGAAAATTTGACTTGACATCGAAAAGAATATTTTTATATAGCCTTATTGCTCATATTGCCGAAGATAGAAATACAAAAGGAATTGTGATTCCTGTGGCAGAAGCGTTTATGTCTAGTCATTTTACTGGGGATATAGTGAGATTTTTCCAATACATTGAAACATATTGCTATCAAAATAATATCGCCTGGCCTATTGCAAAGAGAATATGCACAGATTGGAGTCGTGGAACCATAAATTCAATTTTAATATCGTTTAATAAAATACACGACATATGTACTATGGAAAAATATTTGCATTGCTGTTATAAAATTTGTTTAACACATTCAAAGCCCGTTTTTACAATTCTGCAATTGTGTTGTGCCCACTTTATAAAAGTTGTTCTTGGTGATATTAAAAAACATAATTTTAATGACGAAGTTAGTACTTGCCTCAAAAGACAATTTAATATTGCAATACACATAAGCAACATGAATCAATTTTATGCTTGGCTCCAAAATATATTCATATTACTACTAAACCCATTCAACTCGAATCATGTACAAGATTCTTTAAGATCCCTTCGTGAAATAGAAATCAAAACTCAAGTTAATGAATACAACATAATATGTGATGTTCAACATCCAAGCAACGACAATGCTGACAATGTTGAAAGTACTAATGACGAAAGTACCAATATTGAAATGTCCAATCTTGATGAATCGAAAATTTCGACATGTAATACGTCAATACATGAAACAAAACCATTATCCATATATTATAAAAGTCCTTTTTATAAACGTGCATTACAATTGTATTGTGACGTAAAGAAGAATTTAACAGAAAGAGGTGAACCAAATGCATTTTATAATGAGCAATTTGCTGACCTTCTTCTTAAAAAGTATAGTCCATACGCACCAATTTGGACAAATTTAATGGGCCATTTTGTCGACAATGATAACACGAGTATTGCTAACAGTCCTGTCGAATCATATTTCAATTTAAATAAGAATATAGTTCTGAAATCAAAGAAGAACATTCGAGCTGCAGATTATGTTCGCAAGTCATATATTTATTCACAAGCCAAACTTAAAGAAATTCAACATAAATATTTAAGTAGGAAAATCAAAATAAAGAAGGAAAAAGGAACAAAGAAAAGAAATATTAGATTAACTAGCAAAAAGGCAAACAAAAAAATAATCAGAAAAACTAACAACAAAACAAAAAAAAATATAACCAAAAAAACAAAAAGAAAAACCAGCAATGAAACAAAAAGGAATCCTAGCAATAACACGAAACCAAAGGAAACAAAATCTGAACCAAGTCTAGATAAAGTCCAACGTAGTCTAGAGGATGAAGATATATGGCTTAAATTTCGTCAAAGAGAACAAGAAAAAGGAAAAAATCTTCACGTAAAGAAATTTATCAAAAATTTCCCAAAACTTCCTAGACTTTTAAAAGATAGAAACTATACACTATTAAGATATGAAAATATATGCAAGAACTTAAATTTGACCCCACCAATTTCAACAACTCTGAGTATATATGAGTTTAAGAGTTTGGAAGAAAGGCAGGAACTATATAATTCTATTGTTGATATTTATTTAACTATTCTGACCTATCGTGACGAAAACAGAACCTCATTTGCTACATCTTGCTTAGAAGGAGAACACTTGTTTTACCATTCCGAAAGGCTTCCACTTCCATTTCATAAATATACAAAAATTTTTATTCCAATTTTACACAATGCACACTTTACATTAGTTTACCTTGACATACCTAATAAAAATTTTCATTTTTTGAACCCCATTGAAGAAATTAGCAATAACAATGCACTGCAAATGTTTAATGTGTTTAAATCAATGTATGATATTAACAACTGGAATATCGTATACTTACCGCATGATTGCCAGAAAGATTCTTATAACTGTGGAGTATTTGTAGCGCAGTATGTTGAAGCTATTATACAGGACAAAGAACCTTCGGCTCTTAAATGCCAAAAGAGTTATCGAGAAGATATGAAAACTATGTTAAGAGAGTATAGTGATTCAATGGAAACTGTTTGTCTACATTGCGGACTGGAAAGTTCAACATTTAGCCATATATGTTGTAACTGCAACCGACCAATTTGTGATGGTTGTTATAAATTCTATTACGTATCATTTATAACGCCATTTCAATGCGTTATATGCAACCAAGGTAATGAAGAAAAATAAATTATCAGTTGTGTCATTGTAAGTAGATTATACATATATATATATATATATATATATATATATAGTTACACCTTGGTAAGTAGCCCAATCGAGTAACAATATGGCAACGTTTAATCATTTCGTATTCAGTTTTATGCCATTTAAAATAAAATAATTTTAATACATTGTGATAATTTTAATTTATAAATATATGCAATAATAAATACATGTTGGTATGTAGGCCTACCGGGGAGCCAACCAATTAAAATAAATGGCAACGCACAGTGACAGTACCTCACGGGTTGTGTGGAAACCTGTCTATATATATATATATATCTATATATATATATATATATCTATATATATATATATATTTAAAAATCATTATTATTGGTTTTTAAATACCTTTCGACATTTTTCACAATAATATATTTCTACTCATATTCGCAAAATCAAAATATTTATGAATATAATTCAAATATATAATTTCATAAAAACTGGAATTATTTTCCAATGACTTGATTTTATTTTATAATGAACACAACCACAATAGTTTCTACATTTTTCTATTGAAAAAAAATCCGATCTTTATCTTTTATATCTTTTATAGATCCCGCACAGTGGTTTTCTAAACATAATGTCACTTAAAATTATATATTTTTTTCAAAACATGTTTACTCAAAATTTCTGTTTCAGAAAATTCTGAAAAAAATATTTTCTAAAAGTAGAGGAGACCAGCTTTCATACGGTACCTTCAGATCAGGCGTATCTTTTATAGATCCCGCACAGTGGTTCTCTGAATATAATGCCCCTTAAAATTATATATTTTTTTCAAAATTTTTTTTCTCAAAATTTCTGTGTCAGAAATTTCTGAAAAATACATTTTCTAAAAGTAGAGGAGACCAGCTTTCATACGGTACCTTCAGATCAGGCGTATCTTTTATAGATCCCGCACAGTGGTTCTGTGAATATAATGTCCTTCAAAATTATATATATATATATTAACTTTTTTTCTAAAAGTTTCTGTTTCAGAAATTTATAAATAAAATATTTTCTAATAGCAAAATGAAAATATATTATGAATATAAAATAAATATATTATTTCAAAAAAAAAAAAAAAAAAAAAAATACCGAATTCATTTTCTCCTATGACTTTGTTATACTGCATACAGTACTTACTGTACATACTTAGCACAAGCCACATACTGCTGTGTGTCTTTGCTAGTTAAATTCGTTTTGTAGCCCTTAACGATACGTTTAAAAAAAATTCAAAATTTCTGTGTCAGAAACTTCTGAAAAAAATATTTTCTAAAAGTAGAGGAGACCAGCTTTCATAAGGTACCTTCAAATCAGGCGTATCTTTTATAGATCCCGCACAGTGGTTCTCTGAATATAATGTCCCTTAAAATTATATGTTTTTTTCAAAAATTTTTTTCTCAAAATTTCTGTGTGAGAAAATTCTGAAAAAAATATTTTCTAAAAGTAGAGGAGACCAGCTTTCATAAGGTACCTTCGGATAAGGCGTATCTTTTATAGATCCCGCACAGTGGTTCTCTGAATATAATGTCCCTTAAAATTATATATTTTTTTTCAAAACTTTTTTTCTCAAAATTTCTGTGTCAGAAAAGTAGAGGAGACCAGCTTTCATAAGGTACCTTCAAATCAGGCGTATCTTTTATAGATCCCGCACAGTGGTTCTCTGAATATAATGTCCCTTAAAATTATATGTTTTTTTCAAAAATTTTTTTCTCAAAATTTCTGTGTGAGAAAATTCTGAATTAAATATTTTCTAAAAGTTGTGGAGACCAGCTTTCATAAGGTACCTTCGGATAAGGCGTATCTTTTATAGTTCCCGCACAGTGGTTCTCTGAATATAATGTCCCTTAAAATTATATATTTTTTTCAAAATTTTTTTTCTCAAAATTTCTGTGTCAGAAATTTCTGAAAAAAACATTTTCTAAAAGTAGAGGAGACCAGCTTTCATACGGTACCTTCAGATCAGGCGTATCTTTTATAGTTCCCGCACAGTGGTTCTCTGAATATAATGTCCCTTAAAATTATATATTTTTTTCAAAAATTTTTTTCTCAAAATTTCTGTGTCAGAAATTTCTGAAAAAAACATTTTCTAAAAGTAGAGGAGACCAGCTTTCATACGGTACCTTCAGATCAGGCGTATCTTTTATAGATCCCGCACAGTGGTTCTCTGAATATAATGTCCCTTAAAATTATATTTTTTTTTCAAAAATGTTTTTCTCAAAATTTCTGTGTCAGAAATTTCTGAAAAAAACATTTTCTAAAAATGTCCCTTAAAATTATATATTTTTTTCAAAATTTTTTTTTTCAAAATTTCTGTGTCAGAAAATTCTGAAAAAAACATTTTCTAAAAGTAGAGGAGACCAGCTTTCATACGGTACCTTCAGATCAGGCGTATCTTTTATAGATCCCGCACAGTGGTTCTCTGAATATAATGTCCCTTAAAATTATATATTTTTTTCAAAAATTTTTTTCTCAAAATTTCTGTGTCAGAAAATTCTGAAAAAAATATTTTCTAAAAGTAGAGGAGACCAGCTTTCATAAGGTACCTTCGGATAAGGCGTATCTTTCATAGTTCCCGCACAGTGGTTCTCTGAATATAATGTCCCTTAAAATTATATATTTTTTTCAAAATTTTTTTTTCTCAAAATTTCTGTGTCAGAAATTTCTGAAAAAAACATTTTCTAAAATACCTTCAGATCAGGCGTATCTTTTATAGATCCCGCACAGTGGTTCTGTGAATATAATGTCCTTCAAAATAATATATATATATATATATATATATATATTAACTTTTTTTCTAAAAGTTTCTGTTTCAGAAATTTATAAATAAAATATTTTCTAATAGGAAAATGAAAATATATTATGAATATAAAATAAATATATTATTTCAAAAAAAAAAAAAAAAAAAAAAAATACCGAATTCATTTTCTCCTCTGACTTTGTTATACTGCATACAGTACTTACTGTACATACTTAGCACAAGCCACATACTGCTGTGTGTCTTTGCTAGTTAAATTCGTTTTGTAGCCCTTAACGATACGTTTAAAAAAAATTCAAAATTTCTGTGTCAGAAAATTCTGAAAAAAATATTTTCTAAAAGTAGAGGAGACCAGCTTTCATAAGGTACCTTCAAATCAGGCGTATCTTTTATAGATCCCGCACAGTGGTTCTCTAAATATAATGTCCCTTAAAATTATATATTTTTTTCAAAAATTTTTTTCTCAAAATTTCTGTGTGAGAAAATTCTGAAAAAAATATTTTCTAAAAGTAGAGGAGACCAGCTTTCATAAGGTACCTTCGGATAAGGCGTATCTTTTATAGATCCCGCACAGTGGTTCTCTGAATATAATGCCCCTTAAAATTATATTTTTTTTTCAAAAAATTTTTTCTCAAAATTTCTGTGTCAGAAAATTCTGAAAAAAATATTTTCTAAAAGTAGAGGAGACCAGCTTTCATAAGGTACCTTCGGATAAGGCGTATCTTTTATAGATCCCGCACAGTGGTTCTCTGAATATAATGCCCCTTAAAATTATATTTTTTTTTTCAAATAATTTTTTCTCAAAATTTCTGTGTGAGAAAATTCTGAAAAAAATATTTTCTCCCGCACAGTGGTTCTCTGAATATAATGTCCCTTAAAATTATATTTTTTTTTTCAAATTTTTTTTTCTCAAAATTTCTGTGTCAGAAAATTCTGAAAAAAATATTTTCTAAAAGTAGAGGAGACCAGCTTTCATAAGGTACCTTCAAATCAGGCGTATCTTTCATAGTTCCCGCACAGTGGTTCTCTGAATATAATGTCCCTTAAAATTATATATTTTTTTCAAAATTTTTTTTCTCAAAATTTCTGTGTCAGAAATTTCTGAAAAAAACATTTTCTAAAAGTAGAGGAGACCAGCTTTCATACGGTACCTTCAGATCAGGCGTATCTTTTATAGATCCCGCACAGTGGTTCTCTGAATATAATGCCCCTTAAAATTATATTTTTTTTTCAAAAAATTTTTTCTCAAAATTTCTGTGTCAGAAAATTTTGAAAAAAATATTTTCTAAAAGTAGAGGAGACCAGCTTTCATAAGGTACCTTCAAATCAGGCGTATCTTTTATAGATCCCGCAGTTCTCTGAATATAATGTCCCTTAAAATTATATTTTTTTTTCAAAAATTTTTTTCTCAAAATTTCTGTGTCAGAAAATTCTGAAAAAAATATTTTCTAAAAATAGAGGAGACAAGCTTTCATACGGTACCTTCAGATCAGGCGTATCTTTTATAGATCCCGCACAGTGGGTTAAAACATATATTGTTTTTTTCTCTTTATTTTTGACAATATTATTTGTTTTTTACACATTTTTTTATCATAATACATCATAACTCATATTCACAAAATGAAAATATATTCTGAATATAATTTAAATATATATAATTTCGTAATAAATCAGAATTTATTTTCCGTGAATTCTGTTATACCGTATTACAAAACATTAAAAAAGTAATAAAATCTAGTTATGAATTCTTATCACGTTTCGTTATATATATATATAATAGGAAAAAACAAATTCTTACCTTAGCCAATGAAATATCAGCCACCACTGTGTATTCCGAGAATGTCGATGTACCCATGAAATGATAAAGTGTCTTACCCTTACAGGTGAAACGGGATGTACCATCAGGCATTACACCTTTACCCTGGGTAACACGAATCTTTTGGCACAAATTCGTCTTCGTACTCTTGCAGAATTTGCATTCATCACATTGTGGAATGTATGTGGGTATGACATGATCGCCCACCTTGAATTTGGTTACACCTTCACCAACACTTTCGACAATGCCGGCACCTTCATGACCCAAAATAACGGGAAATACACCTTCGGGATCGAAACCACCCAATGTATAGGCATCGGTGTGACAAACACCGGTGGCTGTTATCTTGATGCGAACTTCATGTGCCTTGGGTGGAGCCACTTCGATTTCTTCAATAACCAAAGGTTTTTTGGCCTCCCAAGCGACGGCGGCTTTACATTTAATAACCTAGTTGTGTGTCAATGAAATGGAAAATTTGTTGATAATAATTAAATTATTCATGATGATTTGGTTAATTTCGAATTGTTCTAGACTTACTTGCCCCTCTGTTGCCATTTTGTTCTACCGGTTCTCTTCGACGTAGATGATCTGTCAGATGTGCCAGCAAACTGAATTCGCGCACTAATCTCCTCTATGCGGCAATTTAACGAGTGAATTCAGTTTCATTCCGAATAAATGAAGTTCAATGGCAAGATTCTCTAAAATGAACGTCCAGAACTAATTATAGTTAGTTTTGCTGGTTCCATTAAGGAAACCGTTATGTGCAATCATTCGTTGCCCACAGCGGAAGGCAGAAGGAATTCATTAAAAATATTATTCCCATATAAAAAGAATATTAAATATGCACTATTCTATTGAAAGCAAATTAACAAGGTAAAACATTATATATTCATATATCACATACACGAATTTATAATAAAATATTTAAACAAATTACAATTACAATATTAAAAATATGCATAATTATATAAATATATCTTTCAAAAATCCATCATAATACAAAAAGTACAATTTAAAAGCCATAATTAAGGAATAAAATAAAAAAGAAAAAAATCTATATTTAAAAATTAAATGAAATTATAATTTAATATTAAATTTCACAATTATATAATAAAACCAGTAAGGAAAGTAGTAATGTCGGACTGGGCCGACTATATGATACTCTTCACCACTTTGGGTATATTGAACATATGTATGTCCTGATTTAGATTAGGCGAGTTTACTTGCGGCAATTATTAAATTGCTTCATGTCTATACAAGGCAATTCGGTTTCAAAAAAATATTTTTTTTTTACATTTTGTGACAATGTTCTGGATTGGTATTTCAAATTACTGACACTACAACAAAATACAAAAAACAAATTGTCGGCACGGGCTATTTTTTCAAATTCTATTCCCCTTGCCCCTCTCTCCAGCAAACAAAGACTTGCCGCAAGTAAACTCGCCCAATCTAAATTGAGACTATCCCTAAAATTGCATGTCAATGTTCACTCGATGGAACATACGTACATGTCTTTCTGCAACCTACGATAAATTTAATTCCATTCGGACAGATTTAGAGTCGTCTGTGTACCATGGGACAAATTTATTGAAAACGAGTTATAGGAAAATTGATACATGCTATTCGGTACGCCGCACTGTAAAAAAATTAATTTCAATCAGACACCCGTTCGAAATACATATGGAAGCTATGGCTGCATCTGCACCAATTTCAACAAAACGCAATAACGTCATTCAAGTCTCAATTTGATATGTTGTGCAAAATTTCGTGTTAATCGGACAAACATTAGGATAAGAATTTGGCGGAAATCTGAACCAAATTTCCGAAACCTACTACACACCATTCTTGACTCAATTCAGTACGCTATGCCAAATTTCGTGCAAATCGAAGAATATATAGGGACATGGTGCACCATTTACATAATATCGTACGAAAATATATATGGAAGCTATATCTAAATCTGAACCGATTTTCACGACACTTAACACACATCATTCTAGACTCGGTTTATTACACTATGCCAAATTTCGTGCAAATCGAAAGATATATAGAGAAAGATATTAGAGACGGACGGACGGACGGACAGGCATGCATAAATCGACTCCGAAAGTGATTCTATGCATAGGAACCATGGGTCTATCTCGACTCCTTTTGCCTGTTACAAATATATGCATAATACCCTGCACCACAGCGTGGTGAAGGGTATAAAAATCCAATCTTACAGCGGGGATAGAGCTTTAAAAATGTTTATTTAAAAAATCCTGGCTTATTGACATGATATTCCTTTAAAAAATATTTAAAAAATATTTAAAGTGACATACGACTCGAATCCAAATTAAGGAACACGAAGTTCTTAAATTTTCCCAAACCTAATTATGATAGTTATCTTTTTCAATTTTATACAGTTTTCTTCTCGACAATAAGATTATCAAATGATCACGTACGCAAACACACACACCCACACATATGTACATAACCTCAAAAATACGAGTGGACTTGGTGTAACCAATGTTACAAGTCTATTGCCTGGAAACATGATTGCTCTATTCTTATATTCATCGGTGGCATAGATGTTGGTAAATAAACCTTGAAGCTGTTTTCGGTTTTTGGGTGCTGCCTTAGAAGAAAACCTTCAGCAATATACGAACGACGTCTGTTGTTTGCCTTTACAATTGTTTCATGCTTTCCCTTGCTGTAATGTGTGAGGGGGAGGGCGTGTGTGTATGAGAGCTTATGTGAGAATACATGGATTCAAAAGAAAAGCCTAGCCAAGGCAAACTGCACTGCTGCTACGACTACTGTGTGTAAAATCCTTTTTACCGCAAAACGGAAACGGATGTTAACAAATAGCCAACGGAAATTATGCTGATTAGAATGCCAGGAGGCAGAAATTTAAACGTGTTACTACTGCCACTACCACTAGCCTAGCTAGCCTACCAATGCCAATGTTAGCCCAGGACGATGTAATGTAAGTTCACAAACACACACACCCATACGCATTGAATGTTATTATACTTAGATATATCTAAGTATGTATGCTCATGTTGGTAGGCTATGTGAGAATTTTAGTTTGACCATGGACTTCGGAATATTCCTGGAGACAAAAGCACATTGTTGGAGAGTATAAAATATATAAAAACTGAGCTGAAACTGTTTTAGGTCTATGATATTTATTTAAGTTCAAATATAAGTGCGACATTGATTAGCATGAGGTGGACCTTTCAAAATAATTCTTTTGTTAGCTTTAATAGTTGGGCCTACCCTCGTTTGTGTTATAATTACCCTTGAACAAATCGACTGATGTCTCAAACAAGGAAGTTTTCGGCCAAAACTACATATAGGAGCTGTATCTCAATCTGAACCGATTTTCATGAAACTAAACACAGCACGAATTTCGGGACTTTGGTGCACAATTTACATAAATTTGGACAAAAATATATATATAGCACACATTATTCGAAACCTAATTGAGTACCCTATGCCAAATTTCGTGCAAATCGAAAGATATATAGGGACTTTGGTGCACCATTTACATAAAATCGGACGAAACTATGTATGGGAGCTATATCTAAATCTGATGCGATTTTTACGAAACTCAGCACACATTTTTTTAGACATAATTGAGTACGCTATGCCGAATTTCGTGCAAATCGCAAGATATATAAAGACTTTAGTGCACCATTTATCCGACGAAAATATATATGGGAGCTATATCTAAATCAGAACCGATTTTTACGAAACTTGACACACGACATTCTAGAGTTAATGCAGTACGCTGTGCCAAATTTCGTGCAAATCGAAAAATATATAGGGACTTTGAGGCACCATTTACGTAAAATCGGACGAAACTATATATGGGAGCTATATCTAAGTCTGAACCGATTTTCACGAAACTTAGCACACATCCTTCTAGACTCAATTCAGTACGCTATGCCAAATTTCGTGCAAATCGAAGAATATATAAGGTTTTGGTGCACCATTTGTTTTAAATCCGACGAAAATATATATGTGAGCTATATCTAAATCTGGACCGATTTTCACAAAACTTAGCACACATCATTCTAGGCTCAATTCAGCACGCTATGCTAAATTTCGTGCACATCGAAGGATAAAGAGAGACTTTGAAGCAATATTTACCTAAAATCGGAATAAAATATATATATGGGAGCTATACCTAAATATGAACCGATTTTCACGAAATTTAACACACATCCTTCTGGTCTTAATTCAGTACTCTATGCAAAATTTCGTGCAAATCGAAGAATATATAAGGCCTTTGGTGCACCATTTGTTTTAAATCCGACGAAAATATATATGGGAGCTATATCTAAATCTGAACCGATTTTCACGAAACATAGCACACATCATTCTAGGCTCAATTGAGCACGCTATGCCAAATTTCGTGCACATCGTAGGATAAAGAGAGACTTTGGTGCAATATTTACCTAAAATCGGAAGAAAATATGTATGAGAGCTATACCTAAATCTGAACCGATTTTCACAAAATTTAACATACATCTTTCTGGTCTTAATTTAGTACTCTATGCAAAATTTCGTGCAAATAGAAATGTATATATAGGGACTTTGGTGCACAATTTACATAAAATCGGACGAAAATATATATGGGAGCTATATCGAAATCTGAACCTATTTTCACGAAACTCAACATACATCATTCTACTCTTAATTCAGTGCGCTGTGCAAAATTTCGTGCAAATCGAAAGTTTTATAGGAACTTTGGTAAACCATTTACCTTAGATCGGACGAAAATATATATGGGAGCTATATCTAAATCTGAACCGATTTTCACGAAACTAGCTATATCTAAATCTGAAACGATTTTCACGAAACTTAACACACATCATTCTACACTCTATTCAGTACGCGATGCCAAATTTTTTGCAAATCGAAAGATATATAGGGACTTTGGTACACCATTTACATTAAATCGGCCGAACATATATATGGAAGCTATATCTAAATCTGAACCGATTTTCAAGAAATTTTACACACATCATTTTAGAGGCGGACGAAAATATATATGGGAGCTATATCTGAATCTGAACTGATTTTTCCCAATTTCAATAGGGTCAGTCCTTGGGCCAAATGGAAGAACTGTCCCAAATTTCGTCCAATTCGGACGGACGGACATGCATAAATCGACTTGGAAAGTGATTCTATGCATATTCTCAAAAGGAACCATGTGTCGATCTCGTTTCCTTTTGCCTTTCATAAACATATGCACAAAGACATATCACCCTGTACCACAGTGTGATAAAGTGTATAATTACACATATTTTGTAAAGGACTCTAGTTGATTTTTTAAAAATATTTTCTAAAGAACTAACACAGCTAAAAGCGTGGATTTTTTGAAATATTTTCTAAAGGATCAAAATCTCTCCATACAACGATCTTTTTACCCTAACCTCAATTTAATAAAAATCCAGTGAGCGGAGCAGTATAGTCGGACGTGGCCGACCATATGATACCCTACACAACTACCACGGAACTCTAACTTTTGCGTATGTTTATTTATTTCAATATTTCGTGATATTTGCACCCTCTTGACCGATTAGAGATGAAAGGCACATCTTCCTTACACCGACATATTTTCCGAATATCCCAATATTCAGTACATCCCTTCTAATTACTTGTCCAGATATATTGACTCGAAAAAACACAAAAAATTTAGTTTTCGGTCCACTTCATACCAAAATTTTAATCTGATCATCACCGAAAATAACAGGCGTTGTCCTTGACCATACCTGGATGCTCAAGGAAAATTCCAAAGCCATCAGTCCTATATTTACGCCCTCTAGTGTGGTAATGGTTTATTAAATAATATCTAACTACGTAAGCAGCTGTAAATATTTAAGTGTAACTCCCACATCCGAGTACACAATACTATAATACCCTGACAACATAGTTGTTTAGGGTATAAAAATTGATCCATTTCTAAATGGTTTCTCCATTATTGGTATTTTGAGTACTTATACACATCCTGCAACCAATTATTATTGTTATTATTATGGAATTAATAAAACTTATAATTATTTTTGTTAGCTAAAAACAAAATAAAAACGATGAAGAAAATTTTCCCATCACCAAAAAAACAGGTTAAAGTATACATGCCGTTGCACATCAGGATGCACCAGGATATATTTCCAGTCATATGCTTCACATTTTGTTTTTCACGGGCTAACAAACAAAAATTCCACTATACCGCGCGCACTCTTCAAGGTACAATCAAAAATTGCCAACAGCACTTTAAGAGCATTCAAGTGCAGAACAATAGCAGCAGCAGCAGAGGAAGAAGAAACAAAACAACAAATTGAGAAAACGAATTGTATGCGAATAATAAAAAAACAATGCAGAAGGAATGTGGAAGTGAAAAAAAACAAAACAAATAAATGAAAGGAATAAAAAATAAACAAAAACACCAAATATCAGTGAAAGAAAAAGTTTTTAGATTGCTTTCTTGACAATGTTAGAAACACACACATATTCATTGGTGAAAGCAGAGTTGGGGCAAGGAAAGGGGACAGATTCAAATTCAGGATTATTACAAATTCAAGATCCTGTTGTTTTAAACAATATTTTTTTGGATGGCCATCACACCAATAAGTGTGGATTTTTAATGAATAGTTTTTCAAGGACAAATACAGAAATTTTTGAAAGAATATTTTTTCAAGGACTAGAAAAGGCGTGGATTTTTGAAAGAATATTTTTTCAAGGACTAGAAAAGGCGTGGATTTTTGAAAGAATATTTTTTCAAGGACTAGAAAAGGCGTGGATTTTTGGAAGAATGTTTTTTAAGGACTAAAAAAGGCGTGGATTTTTGAAAGAATATTTTTTCATGGACTAGAACAGGCGTAGATTTTTGAAAGAATATTTTTTCAAGGACTAGAAAAGGCGCTAGAAAAGGCGTGGATTTTTGAAAGAATATTTTTTCAAGGACTAGAAAAGGCGTGGATTTTTGAAAGAATATTTTTTCAAGGACTAGAAAAGGCGTGGATTTTTGAAAGAATATTTTTTCAAGGACTAGAAAAGGCGTGGATTTTTGAAAGAATATTTTTTCAAGGACTAGAAAAGGAGTGGATTTTTGGAAGAATATTTTCTTAAGGACTAGAAAAGGAGTGGATTTTTGGAAGAATATTTTTTCAATGTTTATCCCCTTTCTCAACATCCCTGCTCTCATGTTTGTATTTGCAAATGTCTATATGTATTTGTGTGTGTGTATATATGCAGGGATATGAATTTGCCTCGTTGCCACTAACAATTATAATTTCAATTTAAATGGTATTTGTGCCAAATTGGCAAACAAACAAAACAATGGCAAAAGACCGGGCCACAGTAAACAGCCAGCCAAACCAAATAATAGCAACAGCAATGGCGTTTCCGGAAACCCACATTGCAGTTATTGTGAAGTTGTTGGCTGAATGCAAACAAAACACACATTTATACAAACGTACATATACACACACACATATATACGATTGAAAGAGCCTCCTTTTTAAACGACTTCATCAAATGTTGACTTTAAATGTTCAACGTTTCGACGATCGTTAGTTTAAAGCGGTGTTAAAAATAATGGTTATGACTGTTCATTTCTTGGTTGGTTGGGTGTGTGTGTGCGAGTGAGTGAGTGTGTCAGTGTATGGGTGTGCGAGAAAGCGTGAAAAGTTGTTTTAAAACAGTTACACTTCGAAATGATTGTGAGATAGGAAGTTATAGTTGGAAGAGAAAACAACATATTGACCTAACACCCCCTGACCGGAAGTGAAGGATTTTCCAGTAGAACAAACACTGAAACTGAGCACACACACACATACACTGACATGTATACTTGCTAATATTTGTAGACACTGGGCAAATGGGCCGAGAATGGCAAAGGAAAAATGAACATATCAATTGCTGGCGGAAATCGGAAATGGTATTTCAACTGACACATACTAAATCAAGATCAATGCATGCAATAAATGCATGTCATGACTTGTGGTGTTGGTAGTGGTGTTGTTGTTGTTGTTGTTGCTGTTATCACCAAGCTACAAACATTTGTATTTCGTTCCACAAATAACATTTTCCGATATGTGTCTTAAAAATGTTGAAAGGAAACCGAGAAATGTCAAATTGCCCAATAAGACTAGAATGTCATTGTTGTTGTTTTCATTGGCAGCTGTTGTTGGCCCAAGTAGATGTCAGGATGTTGAGAAAATGTTGTTAAGTCGATACAAAAAGTTTATTAAAAGAATATTTTTCTAGGACTAACAGAGGCTTGGACTTATAAAAAATAATTAAGTACCCAAAACAGGCGTGGATTTTTAAAGAAGATTTTTTCAATGACTTAAAAACAGGCGTGGATTTTTTATTACCCAAAACAAGCGTGGATTTATTAGAAGATTTTTTTACCCAAAACAGGCGTGGATTTCAAGTACCCAAAACAGGCGTGGATTTTTTAAAGAAGATTTTTTCAAGTACCCAAAACAAGCGTGGATTTATTAAAGAAGATTTTTTCAAGTACCCAAAACAGGCGTGGATTTATTAAAGAAGATTTTTTCAAGTACCCAAAACAGGCGTGGATTTTTTAAAGAATATTTTTTTTTCAAGGACCAACAAAGGCTTGGATTTTTTAAAGAATATTTTTTTTCAAGGACCAACAAAGTTCTGAATTTTTTAAAGAATATTTTTTTTTCAAGGACCAACAAAGTTCTGAATTTTTTAAAGAATATTTTTTTGAAGGATTTGTAAAGAATAATTTTTGAAGGACAAGAATATTTTTTTGAAGGTCAAACAAAGGCTTGGATTTTTTAAAAGAATGTTTTTTTCAAGGACCAACAAAGGCTTGAATTTTTTAAAGAATATTTTTTTGAAGGATTTTTAAAGAATAATTTTTGAAGAACCAATAAAGGCTTGGATTTTTTAAAGAATATTTTTTGAAGTTTAAACAAAGGCTTGGATATTTTAAAAAATATTTTTTTGAAGGATCAATATTTTAAGGAATACATTTTTAAGGAATACTTTTTCAAGGTACAATACAGGCGCGGATTTTCAACAAATATTTGTTCAAGGACCAACAGAGGCGTGGATTTTTAACAAATACTTGTTCAAGGACCAACAGAGGCTTGGATTTTTAAAGACTATTTTTTCAAGGACCAACAGAGGCGTGAATTTTTAAAGAATATTTTTTTAAGGACCAACAGGGGTGTGGATTTTTTAAAGAATATACTTTTTTCAAGGATCAACAGAGACGTGGATTTTTAAAGAATAATAGTTCGTCAAATAAAAGAATATTTTTTCTAAAATTTTAAATTTGACCTTTTTATTTCCACTAAATTTCACATTTGTCAAATTTTCTAGTCTTTTCCACAATTTCCCTGTTGTTCTACGTCTTCTCTTATTCCATGGGAAATCATTTATTTAAAATGGGGAAGAAATAGCAGAAGAAATGTTTCGTGAGATTAGTGTACGCGTACCAGCCACTTACACCTACAATTTGTTTTGCTTTTGCTGTGGCCTTGTCCTGTGTGCTATTCTTCCTGTTTTGTAGTTTCTTACGTCTTCTTTTTCTTTTTCAATTATTCTTACATCTCCGTGCCTGTCATATGATTGACATTTAATTTAATTCCTATTTTCAGCACAACAACGGATATTGTCTTAAGGGGGAATGAATAGTATATTTGGGGCACGTACTAGAAATTCAATTTCAATAAGGTACGATATGTATGTATGTGTGGGTATACACATACATATGTGTGTGTATGTAAATATTATTCTAATTTAGTTGGAAATTTAGAAAAAAATTCTAATATTTTACCTTGTTATTAATGAAGGTAGAAATAATTCATATTATGAGGTTATGCATTCTAGGATTTTCTTGATTTATTATTACGGGCATCAGGAATAGGGCTTGGCAAGAAAAGTGTGGGGTAGTGGGGGTGGTGCATAAGAAGTAGCCAATATTTAGTAAAGAATATTTTAGTAAGGGCTTTTAGAACCATATAGATTTTTTTCGATTTTCAATATTTATTTTTATACCCTTCACCACACTATGGTACAGGGTATTATGTCTTTGTGCATATGTTTGTTACAGGCAAAAGGAATCGAGATAGACCCATGGTTGGTTTTGAGAATATGCATAGAATCACTTGCTGAGTCGATTTACGCATGTCCGTCGGTCCATGTTTTTTTATGAATAAAGTACAGGCCGCATTTATGATCCGATTTGGATGAAATTTGGTACAGTTCATTTATTTGGCCCAAGGACGAACCCTATTGAAATTGGGAAAAATTGGTTCAGTTTTAGATATAGCTCCCATATGTATTTTCGGCCGATTTAATGTAAATGGTATACCAAAGTCCCTATATATCTTTCGATTTGCACGAAATTTGGCATTGCGTACTGAACAAAGTCTAGAATAATGTGTGTTAAATTTCGTGAAAATCGGTTCAGATTTAGATATAGCTCCCATATATTTTCGTCCGATTTAATGTAAATGGTACACTAAAGTCCCTATATATTTTTCGACTTGCACGAAATTTGACATAGCGTAATTATTTAGGTCCAGAATGATGTGTGAGTTTCATGAAAATCGGTTTAGATTATGACATAGCTCCCATATATATTTTCGTCCGATTTAAGGTAAATGTGTTAAGTTTCCTGAAAATCGGTTTTGATTTTGATACCAAGCCTATATATCTTTCGATTTGCACGAAATTTGGTATAGCGTAACGAAATAGGTCATAAATGATGTCTGTTAAGTTTCCGGATAATCGGTTCAGATTTAGATATAGCTACCAGATATATCTTCGCCCGATTTAAGGCAAATGGTGCACTAAATTTGCACGAAATTTGGCACAGTGTAATGAATTAGGTCTAGAATGATTTGTGTTAAGTTTATTGAAAATCGGTTCAGATTTAGATATAGCTCTCATATATATGTTCATCCGATTTAAGGTAAATGGTTTACCAAAGACAATTTGCTCGAAATTTGGCACAGCGTGTTGAAATAGGTCTAGATTGATGTGTGATAAGTTTCATGAAAATCGGTTCAGATTTGGATATAGATCCCATATATATTTTCGTCCGATTTAATGTAAATGGTATACCAAAGTCCCTATATATCTTTCAATTTGCACGAAATTTGGCATTGCATACTGAACAAAGTCTAGAATAATGTGTGTTAAGTATCGTGAAAATCGATTCAGATTTAGTTATAGCTCCCATATATTTTCGTCCGATTTAAGGTAAATGGTGCACCAAAGACCCTTTATATCTTCCTCCTCACTGGAACATTGGAATCCGAAAATTCCAACGGTGTTAGAAAGAGTACATGTCTGGCTCTCGTATGAACTAGGATTATTGACTTCGCTCTAAAATTAACAAAATGGTGGACCTTTGAAAAAATATTTTTGGAAAATCGCCGATTTGTTACCAAAAACCAAGTTAAAAAATGTGGAAGATCTTCACCGATTGGCTTTATCCTAGTTAATACGAGAGCTATACACTCCCAGAGAAACGTGTAAAAATTTGAAATCGATTGGATTGTTAGTTTTTGAGTTATCGTGCCCGCCATTCTCAAAAGAGAAAAACGCGTTTAAAGTTTGAGAAGCCCTTTAGCCGTCATTTGATGCTGACACAATAAATCGGATATATCTTCAAGAGTTCTTGAGATGTTCACTTGAAATTTTGTAGAGACATTCTTGAATTAGTGTAGAATCGTATTAAATCAAAAAAAAAATTTGACCCCGAGAATGGGGGGGGGGGTCCCCTTAAATCGATTTACATAATTTTGTCCCATTGTAAGAAGCAAGTCTATATTTGACCATATGAAAAATTTAGTATAGGTTGCAGAATGACATGTTTATAGATCCAATTTCAGTTTACTGGTCCTTCAAAAATGCGGCGTCTGTTAGGATTTATCTGTTGAATATATCCAAAGTGGTGAAGGGTACCATATAGTCGGCCCGTCCGACATTGCTACTTTCCTTCCTGGTTTAAAGAATATTGTTTTCAAAAGGGTAAAACAGGCGTGGATTTTTTTAAAGAATAATTTTTTTCGAAGACATCATCTACCTTGGATTTATACAGAATATTTTTTAAAGATTAGAAAAAACGTGGATTTTTTTCAAGGACTCAAATAAGCACTGATTTTTATTCTTTAATTTTTATTTAATATCTTTCCACTTCTTAAGATATCCCGTAGAGGTTTGTTACATCATCACCCACACGCACACACACCAACAGACAATACCCCCCTGCAATTATGTCTATAGAACATTTAGTTTGAAAAATTGATTACATTATTGTGAAGATTTATTACATTTCAAAAATTTATCCATTTCATTCATCGTCAGATTTTGAAAGTGACCAAAGTTTGACCTTAAACTTCTAATGAATGAAGGCAGACCCCAAAAACCAACACAACCACAACCAGTATTGAATAGACAACCGACCATTGTCTGTGTGACGGGAGGAGGATGATGACGATGGCTATGAAGCCGATGATCGTGTACAACTAAAACGCCTTTGTCTTTGACATTTGATGACCCTTTTCAAACTATGGTGACCATTTTATTGAACTTCATTGTCCCATTCTGCTTCTTCTTCTTCTTCGACTTCTTCTCCGTCTTCTACTGTCAGCAAATATTCTACACAATTCTGTCGATTGAATGCGGTTTGGGTATCATCATTTCACCTTTATCACCTGTAAAAGGTGTTCGTGGTGGTGTGGATAGTGGAATGGGTATCGGGGCCTGCCACCTTTGCCGGTGAACCATGCAATTTGTATCTCTTCCAATTAATGAGTTATTGTCTATTGGTCTGCCTGTCGAAAAAGGGGTTATTCACATGACATGGATATTGATGGCCATTGAAGACAGGAACATTTTGCAAATTGATTGGTTAATTGATGCAAAGAAATATGCCTTGGCCAAGAATCGGTAATGAGAAGAATAGTAACAGCAAACAATAACAAGAACAAAAACAAAAAAACTTCTAACAATTACAGTCTAATGAGGGGTTCATTAACTCAATGTGTTCGAGATGGAAAATTAATTGGTGTGAAGCTGTCTTATACGGTATACGAACTTATTTCACATAGTTGTTTATAAAATTGAATTCGATTTATGTATACTCCACTGTATACTATTTTTATAAATAAAGTAAAATAGATTAGCAAGTGATGAATGAATACATAAAAGAATTTCTTTAGTCTATGCAGGATACATTTCATTTTTCTAATTAATAAAAGAGGCAACCGGACGGAGACAACTACAGCCAATTCTTCATAAAAACATTTATTTTTAAGATGAACAATTAGAAAACCAGTAAGGAAAGTAGTAACGGACGGACGCAGCCGACTATATGATACCCATCACCACTTTGGGTATATTCAGATGAACCGACTTAGATTAATCCATAAACATGTCATTCTGTATCCTATACTAAACTCTTCATTTGGATAGATAGAGAATCAGACAAAATTATGTAAATCGATTAAAAGCAAATCTTAATCGGACACTCGTTGATTATTTGAAACCCAATAAATCGGTCGAATAAATGGGCTATATCCTCTCTATGTACGTCACTCTATACTCAATTTTACGTTGTGCAAAATTTCGCGTCAATTTGACAAAAATGAGGAGTTTGGGGCACCATTTAATTCTAAAAATCGGATGAAAATATAAATGGGAGCTATATCTAAATCTGAACCGATTTTCACGAAATTCGACACACATCGTTCTAGGCTTGATTCAGTACGCTATGCCAAATTTCGTGCAAATCGAAGGATATAAAGGAACTTCATTGCACTATTTACATAAAATCAGACGAAAATATATATGGGAGCTATATCTAAATCTAAACCGATTTTCACGAAATTCGACACACATCGTTCTAGGCTTAATTCAGTACGCTATGCCAAATTTCGTGCAAATCAAAGGATACATAGGGACTTTAATGCGCCGTTTACATAAAATCGGACGAAAATATATATGGAAACTATATCGAAATCTGAACCGATTTTCGCGAAACTTACCACTCATCATTCTTGATTCAATTCAGTACGCTTTGCCAAATTTCGTGCAAATCGAAGGATATAAATGGACTTTGGTACGCTGTGCCAGACTTAATTCTTTTATTGCCTGCAAGGGTAATCTGCTCTCGATGATCCTCATACGTCGTAAACAAATTACGATCACAGCATAAATGAGATGATGCACCGCTGTCTAGACACCATATGTTTTTCTTCAAATTCTTATTGTCCATCGCTGCCAAAATCGTAAACGCATGCTCACTGGGATTTTCCTCTGTACTTGAATCTACCTGAGCCATCGGACATTGTGCTGCGTAGTGACTCTACCGTTGCAATTATAGCACCTGAATCCTTTCCTCTGCGTATTCGATGAACCTCGACTCTCACTGTTGTTTTCTCTTCTTCTTATATTTGCGTGGGCATTCTTTCTGTCTTTCTTCTTGTTGTTGTGAGCCATAAAAACCTTTTCTGAACGATCATCGCGCATACCTTCTGATGATTTTCTGCGTTCACTTACTTCTGCCAATATTACTTTCAATGCACTCAGCTTTGGCAACTCATCTCTGGACTCCAACGCAACAACGAAGTTCTCATATGAGGTGGGTAGACTGGCGAGTACCATGATGACCAACAAATCCTCACGAAGATCTATTCCTGCCTCGGCCAATTTCTCTACAACGGATGTAAATTCACATATATGGGCAATATTGCCAATTTTTTAACATAGCTGAAGCGGAGGTTCACCCCTTTATAACTGGGGAACTACATAAGTATATGAAAAAAAGTGAATAGTTTTGGGTTAATTGATCTCTCGTTGCAAACTGTTCATGATATTGACCTCCAAACTTTATTTTGGTGGAAGCTGTGTCTACTTTAATGTAAAAAAATGTGTAAAAACAGGTTGAGGCGAACCAGTTTTTTATGTTCTCTATCGATTTGTGACTAAGCCACTCATTGCACGGTCTTCGTGTCAAAATAAAACTAGAAGCCAACAAAATGGGGACTACGCCCCTTATGTATCATTTTTCAAAATTTTCACTGCATCTACCTTTAAATGATGCTGACATTTTGAAGCTCGATTTTGAGCGTTTTTTTAATTTTACTTCTAGCTTTAATACGCAAACAGGATTTTCTAAAAATCGATTATAAGATTATTGTAGTCGCGAATCTGCGTAATTTGATACGTATTTTGTGTATGTAGTATGCACAGCTTCAGAGTAATACTCATCCGAAGGTGAGAATTTTGTGCGATCAAATTTCTAAAAAACCTATTTTTCGGGCCAAATTTTTAGATCTGTCAACTGAATGATATGGGTACCCGCGATCAATAAGGTTTTTTACGTTTCGGATGATATAAAATCTTCTTCGTGAAAATCCATCTACTAGAACGGCGGGAACTGGCCTTCCAAAAACACGAAATTTGGCAAAAAATGTTTTTGAAAATATCGCGGATTTATTTGCGTTTTCTGTGGATCATTTCCGCTTAATAAATGACCTCATACGGATTTTGATCTTTTTCGAAAAGAGAACTTTAAAAACTTCAGCCGAAAGAGAGATGTACCCAATTTATCTCAAAAATAGATTTTGCTGGCACATCCATGGTTCTTAATGGACCACATTGAAATGGTATAGATCGATGTATTTTTTTAGGGTGCACACCGAAATCGGATGCGCGTTAATGGCATATGGATATTTCGGAAATTATTCGCGTTTTACGATTTTTTGGGTACTTCAATGTAACGTGCGGCACATCTTAGCCGTCAAATGAAATTTCGCAAAATATACATGGATTGGAAGATAAACTTCAGTACTTCCTGGAAACCGCATGCGCATCAAATGATTTTGATAATTACGCGATTTAGACGCAATTTATCTCAAAAATAGTGTGAGCTGGCACATCCATGGTTCTTAATGGACCACATTGAAATCGGTATAGATCGATGTATTTTTTTAGGGTGCACACAGAAATCGGATGCGCGTAAATGGCATATGGAGATTTCGGAAATTATTCGCGTTTTACGATTTTTTGGGTACTTCAATGTAACGTGTGGCACATCTTAGCCGTCAAATGAAATTTCGCAAAATATATATGAATTGGAAGATGAACTTCAGTACTTCCTGGAAACCGCATGCGCATCAAATGATTTTGAGAATTACGCGATTTACACGCAATTTAAAATGTATATTTCATAATATTATTTTATTTAAAGATTTATTCCTATTTATAGAACCCCAAGATTTATCGGAAGGGTCTTGATATAATCCGCAAGGCGTATACTTATACACAAAAAGTGATTATTATTATTATATATGTAAATTTTTTCGGCGAAATTCGGGTAAAATTGCAGAATAACCCCAACATTTTTTTTCTGAAATTTCTTGTATAAAATTAAAAAAATAAATATGATGACATTATTTTTTCGAACCGAAAACAAATATTTTTCCTCAATATATTGTTTTGTTATCGCTGTGATTTAGAAACCGCTACACGGACTTGTGTGATTTTGACATCATTTGATTCATCATGGTGTTTAGATTATGTAGATATTTTTAAATTAATTTTTAGGTGTGTGTATGTAATTAATATAATGAAAATATTGATGTAATCTGCTATATTTTTTTTATTTTTCTCATATTTCGCGAATATGTGCAACTTTATCGTGATTATTATAATATATTCATATTCTTATTTTACGGAGGAAGATATATATCAACGTTTTTCGTCAATATAATAAACGGCGTAATTTTAAGATTTTTTTCTTATGCCCAAAATTAAAACCTCGATAACTTTTGCGCGCATCAACCAAAAATTTGATCGCGAACGGTTTCGGAGTCAGAACATTTTTCTCTATATGTGTACCAAAAATCATTGATGTGCCACAAAAACAAAAAAGCTGATTTTTTGAAAATGGAATATTAAAAAATTGGCAATTTTGCCCATATACTATTATGGCATTCGTCCATTTTCATCGCCAACAACTGCTTAAACAAGGACACTTTCCGCACTGGTCCCTTTGGTCGATGAATATCCTCCAGATTCTTCCACGCTTCTCGTGCCGTTTTACATGTCCTGATGTAGGATAGCTGCACGGATGTGACACTCAGCACAATTGAAGCCATTGCCTTCTCATCTCTCTTCTTCCATACGGCATCTTTTTTCTCACACTCTGCCTCCTCCACGACATCCCACAGTTCCTGATGAATCAACACCGATTTCATCTGCATTCTCCAGGAATCGTAATTGTTCTCGGACAATTTCTCAATACTGTACAAAGAACTCATCTTCGCAGTTACACACAGTCTGGCGAGATTTCCTGGGTATTTTTTTCTGCACTGGACACTTCCCAAACTCACTCACACAGAGATTTCTTCAGAGTTTCCTGGGTCTTACTATTCCTTCAGAGTGTCCTGGGCATACACTATTTATCTCCCTGAGAGTCCTCCTGGGCCCATAACCTGTTGGACATATAATATTTTATCTCTACTATTGGTGATGTCGTTCTCTTGAATGAAAGGCAGTTGTTTCCTCTTTGGCGTCTTTATTGAGAGTGATCTTCTTTTTCTATTTTACTATGCACGAAACCTCTCTTCAACACATGAAGTAGGTACAACACATCTGCGTGCAATTACTCGACTGTGTGTGTTGCCATAACGTAACACATACGTATGCATATTTCCAATAGGACCCTTGCAAAAAATATTCCTTAAAAATCGCTTCAATAACCTATTATCCTAGATATGTGCTCTCCACTTTAATAAGCAATTAAAAGAATTGGCAAATAAATGCCACAACAACGTTTTGGAAAATGCAATCAGGAAATTGCAGTTTGCTAACAAAACAGATTTTAAAACCGGATGAAAATGAGAAAATGTTAATGATAATAATAACTATTAGCATCAACGTTTTTATTTTAACATGAGCTAATTGGTTTCAAAATTAAAAAAATGTCCATCGGGCCAAATAACAAAGTCACAAAGAATGAATTCAGTTCAATATCCTTCTACTGCTTCAATTCCATTTTCAAGTTGATTTTTATTCATCTTTCAAATCAGCTTCAAATAGGAAAACAATAAAAATCGCCCAGGTTTGAAACGAAACAAAATCAATGGAAAACAATAAAATTATTTGCAAGCCAAACAAGACAGAAGAAATTCCTGTCGAAGTGCCATCAACTGACATCTTATCGGTTACAATTGTCTCAGAATTATTACTCTCTGCTGTGACTACGTCTCCGTCTTCGAGAATTGGAGAATGCTGGGCGGCTATGTGAGAAAATGCCAGTTGTTATTGTCTTAAATGTCAATGAAGTAATAAAGTCACGTTTTTTTATTTAAAGCAACAACAAAAAGAGGAGAGGAAAATAAAATTCAAGGATACAAGAGAAGAAAAGGACACGAAAATAGTAATCCGCATTGAAATATTTTGAATAGTGGTTAAGAAAAATTAAAAAAAAAATAAATTCTTCTGGAGTTAAAAAGTCAGAGTAGGAGCCTTTTTTTGGATCCTTGTATTTTGAATGAAATTTCTGTCCTGTGACCCTGTGTGGGGGAAATGGTGTTTAAAAATATATGGAATATTGTATAACCCACCTTCTCCTACCATTCCATATATTTCCTTTCTAATTTCCAGAAATTTTCAATTTTCTTTTAAATCATCAACATAAAATTATACCTTTTCAAAACACTGTTTCCAACAGTAGGAATCCATATGCTTCACAACGAAGAAATCTACATATCTTTAGAAACCACTGCAAACACACAAACATCCATAAAAATTACACACACACAGTTGTGTACGTAAGTATGTGCTTTTGTATACACATATAAAAATCCTTTACTGCATATTTATGGGTGATATGTTTGTATATATTTTTTTTTGTAAAATGCTGATATATGTTTTGTTTATGTGTCCATTCTTTGTCATCCTCTCTGCCTCGGTGAGAGTGTGAGTGTGTGTGTTTGTTGCCGAAACAATATTGGTGCTGTGCAACTGTCATTTTGACAAAGTATTACAGCATCACAACACATGTCTGATTGTCAGTTAGCTATAGAATAAAATGTTTCGGTTTTTATGGGTATTGCTATTTTAGAATTTTTTTATTGGTGGAAATCTCAGTAAAAATAAAGGTGGGCTAGTGCGAATGTTTATAGAGTATAGAAATATTCTTGGGAAATACTTAAAAAAAATATTCTTTAAAAAATCCACGCCTTGTAAAATACTTACTTACTTAGCTGGCTTGTGCCAGAACTTTCGTTCCATAAGCCGAGCTTATCAGCGTCTTGTAGAGTGTGAGTTTGGTCTGGCGGGAAGTGACCACTTCCATAGACCATAGTAGCATATGTCATTAGCATAATTTATGGCGGAGCCAAGGCACATAAAATCTTTGACTACCTCGAAAAAATATTCTTTAAAAAATCCACGCCTTGAAGTCCTTGAAAAAATATTCTTTAAAAAATCCACGCCTTGAAGTCCTTGAAAAAATATTCTTTAAAAAATCCACGCCTTGAAGTCCTTGAAAAAATATTCTTTAAAAAATCCACGCCTTGAAGTCCTTGAAAAAATATTCTTTAAAAAATCCACGCCTTGAAGTCCTTGAAAAAATATTCTTTAAAAAATCCACGCCTTGAAGTCCTTGAAAAAATATTCTTTAAAAAATCCACGCCTTGAAGTCCTTGAAAAAATATTCTTTAAAAAATCCACGCCTTGAAGTCCTTGAAAAAATATTCTTTAAAAAATCCACGCCTTGAAGTCCTTGAAAAAATATTCTTTAAAAAATCCACGCCTTGAAGTCCTTGAAAAAATATTCTTTAAAAAATCCACGCCTTGAAGTCCTTGAAAAAATATTCTTTAAAAAATCCACGCCTTGAAGTCCTTGAAAAAATATTCTTTAAAAAATCCACGCCTTGAAGTCCTTGAAAAAATATTCTTTAAAAAATCCACGCCTTGAAGTCCTTGAAAAAATATTCTTTAAAAAATCCACGCCTTGAAGTCCTTGAAAAAATATTCTTTAAAAAATCCACGCCTTGAAGTCCTTGAAAAAATATTCTTTAAAAAATCCACGCCTTGAAGTCCTTGAAAAAATATTCTTTAAAAAATCCACGCCTTGAAGTCCTTGAAAAAATATTCTTTAAAAAATCCACGCCTTGAAGTCCTTGAAAAAATATTCTTTAAAAAATCCACGCCTTGAAGTCCTTGAAAAAATATTCTTTAAAAAATCCACGCCTTGAAGTCCTTGAAAAAATATTCTTTAAAAAATCCACGCCTTGAAGTCCTTGAAAAAATATTCTTTAAAAAATCCACGCCTTGAAGTCCTTGAAAAAATATTCTTTAAAAAATCCACGCCTTGAAGTCCTTGAAAAAATATTCTTTAAAAAATCCACGCCTTGAAGTCCTTGAAAAAATATTCTTTAAAAAATCCACGCCTTGAAGTCCTTGAAAAAATATTCTTTAAAAAATCCACGCCTTGAAGTCCTTGAAAAAATATTCTTTAAAAAATCCACGCCTTGAAGTCCTTGAAAAAATATTCTTTAAAAAATCCACGCCTTGAAGTCCTTGAAAAAATATTCTTTAAAAAATCCACGCCTTGAAGTCCTTGAAAAAATATTCTTTAAAAAATCCACGCCTTGAAGTCCTTGAAAAAATATTCTTTAAAAAATCCACGCCTTGAAGTCCTTGAAAAAATATTCTTTAAAAAATCCACGCCTTGAAGTCCTTGAAAAAATATTCTTTAAAAAATCCACGCCTTGAAGTCCTTGAAAAAATATTCTTTAAAAAATCCACGCCTTGAAGTCCTTGAAAAAATATTCTTTAAAAAATCCACGCCTTGAAGTCCTTGAAAAAATATTCTTTAAAAAATCCACGCCTTGAAGTCCTTAAAAAATATTCTTTAAAAAATCCACGCCTTGAAGTCCTTGAAAAAATATTCTTTAAAAAATCCACGCCTTGAAGTCCTTGAAAAAATATTCTTTAAAAAATCCACGCCTTGAAGTCCTTGAAAAAATATTCTTTAAAAAATCCACGCCTTGAAGTCCTTGAAAAAATATTCTTTAAAAAATCCACGCCTTGAAGTCCTTGAAAAAATATTCTTTAAAAAATCCACGCCTTGAAGTCCTTGAAAAAATATTCTTTAAAAAATCCACGCCTTGAAGTCCTTGAAAAAATATTCTTTAAAAAATCCACGCCTTGAAGTCCTTGAAAAAATATTCTTTAAAAAATCCACGCCTTGAAGTCCTTGAAAAAATATTCTTTAAAAAATCCACGCCTTGAAGTCCTTGAAAAAATATTCTTTAAAAAATCCACGCCTTGAAGTCCTTGAAAAAATATTCTTTAAAAAATCCACGCCTTGAAGTCCTTGAAAAAATATTCTTTAAAAAATCCACGCCTTGAAGTCCTTGAAAAAATATTCTTTAAAAAATCCACGCCTTGAAGTCCTTGAAAAAATATTCTTTAAAAAATCCACGCCTTGAAGTCCTTGAAAAAATATTCTTTAAAAAATCCACGCCTTGAAGTCCTTGAAAAAATATTCTTTAAAAAATCCACGCCTTGAAGTCCTTGAAAAAATATTCTTTAAAAAATCCACGCCTTGAAGTCCTTGAAAAAATATTCTTTAAAAAATCCACGCCTTGAAGTCCTTGAAAAAATATTCTTTAAAAAATCCACGCCTTGAAGTCCTTGAAAAAATATTCTTTAAAAAATCCACGCCTTGAAGTCCTTGAAAAAATATTCTTTAAAAAATCCACGCCTTGAAGTCCTTGAAAAAATATTCTTTAAAAAATCCACGCCTTGAAGTCCTTGAAAAAATATTCTTTAAAAAATCCACGCCTTGAAGTCCTTGAAAAAATATTCTTTAAAAAATCCACGCCTTGAAGTCCTTGAAAAAATATTCTTTAAAAAATCCACGCCTTGAAAAATATTCTTTAAAAGATCCACGCCTTGAAGTCCTTGAAAAAATATTCTTTAAAAAATCCACGCCTTGAAGTCCTTGTGAAAAATATTCTTTAAAAAATCCACGCCTTGAAGTACTTGAAAAAATATTCTTTAAAAAATCCACGCCTTGAAGTTCTTGAAAAAAATATTCTTTAAAAAATCCACGCCTTGAAGTCCTTGTGAAAAATATTCTTTAAAAAATCCACGCCTTGAAGTCCTTGAAAAAGTATTCTTTAAATATTCTGCTTTTTTTCAACCTCCATATTGGAATATTTTTTATGGAAACATAGATGAATTGTTTGTTTGTCTATCCTTGTGCCTGACAGGCCTGTCAAACTAGCTGTTGTATGTTTTGTTATATGGACGGCTAGATCCTTATTGTTGGGGTTGTTGGTGGTGGTGCCATTATGAAGACAATCAAAAATAACAAAAATTGTGCTTTAGGATTTTCCGTATATTTTTTATGATTTATTGAATGTGTGTGTGTGGGTGTGTGTTCGTGCTGAGGTGTGTGTTGCCATATGCCTTGCATACCCACTTCCACCTTGCTGCAGTGAGTCTACTTCACGTTAAAATAAAACTTATCGAAAAAAGTAGGAACATAAAAAGCAGCAACAACAACATCACACATAGCCACGTCCTGAGTTGAAACAACAACAATAAACCAAGAAAAAACATTGAAAGTCAAATTTCAGCTACGATTGACACACAACATTGTCTGTCGATGTATCCTTTCAATATTTGGCTGGTGTTGTTGTTTATTTGTTTGAATCGATCTCTCGTTTTGGGTTTAGTAAAGAGTTGCCATATAGGCATGCAGTGAGGCGGGTGGGTGGCGGCAAACAATCTGCTCTTTTGCTTATGCTTGTCAGGACATCTAACAAAAATGAAAAAAAAATAAAACGAAATCGAAATAAAAAACAAACGAAACGATTTTTATGACTTTTTCTACCTTTTCGACGTGTAAAATGACATCAAACATAAAAATATCATCTCTTCAGGAGAAAACACCAACCCACCACCACCTCCAACTGGCCACTACCTTTTTCATGTAACGCATGTTAAAAATGTTCAACGGGGTGTGCTGTGGACCAGTGTGTCTGTCGGTGGGTGGGTGGTTGAGTGTTGCAGATGATGGCCTTTGATGGTTTTTGTGATTTTTTTACTTTCTTGTTTTTTTTTGTTTTATTTAAAAAATATGTATTTAAATCTGTATTTTATGAGTAACAAGCTATTATCCTCTTACATATGTACACATGTTTGTATGCGTGTGTGTACATCAGGCACACACATAAACATCCATACATTGTAGATATTATTTAATGGGGATTTTAGTATCGTAAATAATAGGAAAATATGAGTTTACTTTTCACAAAAAAAAAAGAAGAATAAAATAAAACCAACGAACGAATCCTTTATCCCAATTTATTTGAGAAACATATTTGCTTTTCTGTTGTTATTGTCGTTAAATATGCAAAAAGCATTTAAAAGAACGTTCTGACGTTTGTTTTTTGATTTTTTAATGGCTGATGTGGTGATACACCCTTTGTTGCTGCCGAACCATAAACGAGATAATAGAGAATATTTGATTGCTAGATTAATGGGGATTTTTTTAGGGTTTTAATTGGATACAAATGTATTGAATGTAATTTGCCATATGGACACCCTGCCCACACATGGGTCGAAATGGACATTCTAATGGGATGCACGAGAGTAATTAAAAAATATTTTTAATTACATCAGGAGAAAGATAATACTCTACATAGTACTTACTTATCCACGGCTCTTTTACACAATGAAACCATTAAGGAAAGTAGTAAAGTCGGACGCAGTAACTACGTTATTCTATGTTCAATTTGGCCGTTGTGGAAAATTTTATGTCAATCTGAAAAACACGAGGACGAAAATTGTCACAGGTTAGGTTATACTAATTTCAGTACGTTTTGTTCCTATCAGCCATATATTGGTTTTTTGGTGCGTCAATTATTTAAAATCAATCGATGATATATAAGGGAGGAAATCTGACCCGATTTCAACAAAACTCATTCTGGACCTATTTACATTAAACGGGACGATTTTCACGAAACTCAGCACACGTCATTCCAGACTCAATTCAGTACCTTATGCCAAATTTCGAGCAAATCGAAAGATATATAGGGTCTTTGGTACACCATTTGCATAAAATCGGACGAAACTATATCTAAATTATAACAGATTTTCACGAAACTTGGCAGACATCACATTAGGCTCAATTCAGTACGCTGTGCCAAATTTGCAAATCGAAAGATATATAGGGACTTTGGTGCACTAATTACCTAAATTTATTTACAAAGTATGGAATAGGTTGCAGAATGCCATGTGTTGGAATTGATGTTAGTCGGTTTACTTATAGATAAAGATCGCATATTTATGTTCGTTCCATTTCTTCTCAATGTTCCTTCGAGGGAACATTGACATGAAACTGTTAGAATACATATGTACAATATACCCAAAGTGGTGAAGGGTAAAATATATAGTCGGCCCAGTCCGACTTTACTACTATCCTTACCGGACGGACGGACATGCATAAATCGACTTAGAAAGTGATTCTATGCATATTCTCGAAAGGAGCCATGTGTCTATCTTGTTTCCTTTTGCCTGTTAAAAACATATGCACAGAGGCATAATACCCTGTACCATAGTGTGGTGAAGGGTATAAAATTTTTCCCTAAAAAATACACGCTGCTTTTGAACTTTAATAATATCTCCGCCTGTTTAAGTACTTATAAAAATATTCTTTAAAAAATGCCCGCCGGTTTTAATTGTGAAAATATTCTTTAAAAAATGCATGCCTCTTTTAGACCTTGAAAAAATATTATTTTAAAAATCCAAGCCTCTGTTAGACCTTGAAAAAATATTATTTTAAAAATCCATGCCTCTGTTAGACCTTGAAAAAAATTAAAAAATCCTCGCCTCTTAAAGACCTTGAAAAAATATTCTTTAAAAATCCACGCCTCTTTTAGATCTTGAAAAAATATTCTTTAAAAAATCCACGCCTCTTTTAGATCTTGAAAAAATATTCTTTATAAACTCCACCCCTGTTTTGGGTACTTGAAAAATATTCTTTAAAAAATTCACGCCTATTTTGGATACTTGAAAAAAATATTCTTTAAAAATCCTCGTGTGTTTGAATCCTTGAAAAGATTTTCTTAAAAAATCCACATTTTTTTGTGAATCCTTGCAAGCAACATCCTCTCAAAATGCGCATTAACAAATGCAATAATAATTCTAACACAAAATTCAACAATTGTCATTTGTGTGAGTGTGTATGTGTGTGTTTTATCTATTTTCCATTTAAAATTGTTGAAAAGACACAAATACTTTTTCCGGTTTGGTTTTTCCCCAGTTAACTATATATCCCAGGATAACAGCAACAGCAACAACAACATTGTATTATTTTGTGAGTGCCTTCATCAAATTCCGAATGAAGTGCCTCATTGTCAACAAGATATTTCCTCATGTATGCATCCTGGTACATATGTATGAGTGTGCATGTGTGTGTGCGTACACAAGCATGCAGTATGCATTCATATAACTCCCAACAAGAAAAAAAATTGTTTTAGGGTTTTTTTCTCCATTACAACTACATTTAAATAAATTCACATACATACAATGAATTTTTACTCCCACATGTAAACAAATGACAAAAAAAAACAAGTGAAAAAGCGTTAAGTTCGGCCGGGCCGTACTTTGGATACCCTCCACCATAGATATACGGGCAGGTACTAGAAATGAAAATATAGGGAACATGTCAAAAAGTGGACCTATACCGACATTTTTAAAAACGGATTATGTAAACCATAATGTAAACAACAATACAAATTTCAGAAAATTTTAATGGATAATTATACCTTCAGCCTTACAGCTAATGACGGTGTATACACTTTAACACAATGAAAATGTGCCTCATCGAAATATTGGTTCTAGACCCCATGTTTCTTTGGACCAAATCCGTTTCAGTAAAGTTGGATTTCATTCAAACCTCGCACATCTTATTATTTCTTCCAAACTTAGTTCAAATTCGAAGATGGGGAATATCGGTCCACTTCTTCTTGTACCTCCACACAGGGGCTAGGTCTAAATGTGGCTATAGTTCATTATCGAACCTTACGTTCTCATTTTTTATCTCGCTATCCTCCGCAGGTGAAATGATTACAACAGAGTCTTAGAACCAAAATTAAAACGCGTAACAAATCAGATAACTATTTTAATATAAAAAAGGGGGTTATATGGGGACTACCCCAAAAAGGGGGCGAATATTAATAATTTTTGGTAGGGAGATTTGTTACCAAATACGACTACAAAATACCAAATTGCAGCAAATTCGGTTGATAAACGCGTTCAAGAACCCCAAAATACCGAAAATTGGGGGTATCCTTATATGGGGGCTATCCGAAAAAATGGATCTATATTCATAATTTTTTGTGGGGAGATTTGGTACCTATTAAGAACTCTAAATACTAAATTACAGCTAATTCGGCGGAAAAATACGATCAAAACCCCCAAAATACTGAAAATTAGGAGGTACCGTTATATGGGGACTACCAGAAAAAGTGGACCTATATCCATAATTTTTTGTGGAGAAATTTATTACCGAATAGGAACCCAATATAGCAAATTTCAGCGAATTCCGTTGAAAAATGCGGTCAAGAACCCCAAAATACCGAAAATTGAGGGGTACCGTTATATGGGGGTACCAGAAAAAATTGACCTATATTTATAATTTGTAGTAGGTTTATTTGGTACCCAATAAGAACTCAAAGTACCAAATTTCAGCGAATTCGGTTGAAAAACACGCTCAAGAACCTCAAAATACCGAAATTTTGGGCTTACCCTTACATGGGGGCTGTCCGAAAAAATGGACCTATATTTATAATTTTTAGTGGGGATATTTGCTACCCAATAAGAACTCAAAGTACCAAATTTCAGCGAATTCCGTTGAAAAATGCGGTCAAGAACCCCAAAATACCGAAAATTGAGGGGTACCGTTATATGGGGGGTACCAGAAAAAATTGACCTATATTTATAATTTTTAGTAGGTTTATTTGGTACCCAATAAGAACTCAAAGTACCAAATTTCAGCGAATTATGTTGAAAAACACACTCAAGATCCTCAAAATACCGAAATTTTGGGGTTACCCTTACATGGGGGCTGTCCGAAAAAATGGACCTATATTTATAATTTTTAGTGGGGATATTTGCTACCCAATAAGAACTCAAAGTACCAAATTTCAGCGAATTCGGTTGAAAAACACGCTCAAGAACCTCAAAATACCGAAAATTGGGGGGTATCCTTATATGGGAGCTATGCCTAAACGTGGACCGATATAGCCCATCTTCGAACTTGACCTGCCTGCAGACAAAAGACGACTCTATGCGAAATTTTGAGGCTCTATCTCAATTCGTTTAGACGCTAGAGTGATTACAACAGACAGACAGACAGACGGACATGCATAAATTGTCTTAGAATTTTACGCTGATCAAGAATATATATACTTTATAGGGTCGGAAATGAGTATTTCGATGCGTTACAAACGGAAAAACAAAACTAATATACCCTCCATACTATGGTGGAGGGTATAAAAATGTTGGAAAATAAAATTGGAACGCAAACGAGGAGAAGAACATTCAACCATTGCCATTGTTGCCGAGCAGGCTTTATAAGTGCAAATGAAAATATAAAAATCCTTTTAGGACAATGGTAGGAAAAATAAAAAAGCACTCTCTCGCACACACACTCATTCACTTAGTGCCTTAATTCAAATGTGCAGACAATTTCTGAAATGCATATTGTGTGTGTGTTTGTGTGTGTGTGTGTGTGGGACAATTCAAATGCATTTGCAATTCGTATCGTAGGTTTCCTAGTTGGGCTTCGTTCGTTTTTTGGTTGCTCCCCGTTTTTTTGGGGGGAAGGGGGAAGAAATAAATTTACGACACACTTTAAAATGGAAATGTGATTACATGAAATAGAAATACAATTTGAAAATTGTACTTTTTTATTTGAGTCTCTAGTTTTCCCAACAAAGTTATTAAGACAGTTGGGAATATTTTGGAGAAAAAAAAATAGATAAACCATATTTCATAGTTAGCCAACTGGGTGAATGGAAGGAAATGGGACAATGTGTAAATCTAATAACAAAAAACTATTTAAAACCCAGTAAGAAAAGCAGTAAAATCGGACGGAGCCGACTATATGATAACCTTCACCACTTTGAGTATATTCAACAGATGAATCCTAACAGACGTCGCATTTTTGAAGGACCAGTAAAATGAAAATGTAGAGATGCTATTTACAATGAGACAATATTATGTAAATCAATTTAAAGCAAATATCAATCGGACACCCGTTGATTATTTGGATTACTATCTGATAAACATGAGGACTTTGGTGCACCATTTAATTAAAATCGGACGAATAAATATAAATATATATATATATATATATATTAAAATATTTCCACATGCTAGGTTATATTAACTCCAGTACATTAAATGGGACGAATATATATATGGAAGCTATATCTAAATCTGAACCGATTTTCGCGAAACTTAACACATATCATTCTAGACCTGGATCATTAGGTTATGCCAAATTTCGTGCAAATTGGAAGATATATAGGGACTTTGATACACCACTTACATTAAATCGGACGAAAATATATATGGAAGGTATATCTATATCTGCGCCGATTTTCACGAAACTTAACACACATCATTCTAGACCTAATTCATTACGCTGTGCCAAATTTCGTGCAAATCGAAAGATATATAGGGACCGTTTACATTAAATCGGACGAAAATATATATGGGAGCTATACCTAAATCTTAACCGATTTTCAAGAAACTTAACACACATCATTCCAGATCTAATTCAATACGATGTGCGAAATTTCGTGCAAATCGAATGGTATATATAGGGACTTTGGTGCACCATTTACCTTAAATCGGACGAAAATATATATGTAAGCTATATCTAAATCTGAACCGATTTTCACGAAAATTGAGGCACATCATTCCAAATCTAATTCAATACGCTGTGCGAAAATTCGTGAAAATCAAAAGATATGTAGGGACTTTGGTGCACCATTTACCTTAAATCGGATGAAAATATATATGGGGGCTATATCTATATCTGCGCCGATTTTCACGAAACTTAACACACATCATTCTAGACCTAATTCATTACGCTGTGCCAAATTTCGTGCAAATCGAAAGATATATAGGGACCGTTTACATTAAATCGGACAAAAATATATATGGGAGCTATATTTAAATCTTAACCGATTTTCAAGAAACTTATCACACATCATTCCAGACCTGAATCATTAGGCTATGCCAAATTTCGTGCAAATCGAAAGATATATACGGACTTTGGTGCACCATTTACATTAAATCGGACGAAAATATATATGGGAGCTATATCTAAATCTGAACCGATTTTTCCCAATTTCAATAGGGTTCGTCCTTAGACCAAATAAGTGACATGTGACAAATTTCATCCAAATCGGATCATAAATGCGACCTGTACTTTGTTCACAAAAATACATGGACGGACATGCATAAATCGACTCATAAAGTGATTCTATGCATATTCTCAAAAGGAACCATGGGTCTATCTCGATTATTTTTGCCTGTTACAAATATATGCACATAGACATAATACCCTGTACCCACAGTGTGGTGAAGGGTATAAAAATATTTAAAATACGGTCAAAACGGAAATAATCAAGGAATGCATGCTGGGTTTGATATTGCGGATAAGGAGGGGATAGGTTTATAAGAAAGATGCTGGTTAATATAATATTAAAATTTAAATATGTCCTGAATTTATTTATTAGTAAATAAAACCTGTCTATTTTCTATCACACATAAATCAGTTTATTTAAAAAAAAAATTAAATATTTTTTAAATATTCGAAATATAAATAACATTTACTTACATTACCAGATTTATACTTAACACTGATATACTGATTTTTCTCTAAACTAATAATGAAAAAACTAACTAATATTGAATATGAATATACAGAGTAAATAATATTATCAATTAAATATATTCCAAATATTGAACTCCTTGCAAATTGTTTTTCAGGTTATTGGTCGGAACATTTTGTCCTTAAAATTCCAAAACACATACACAACACTTTTGTTTGTTAATAAATATTCGAATGAATTACCAAATTTAAATTATGATTTGCATTTTTCACAAACATATTTATATACATATCTAAAGGACAACAATTTGATATATATATAATTTAATAATATATAATAGAGTGGGACAAACTATATATATATATATATATATATATTGCGACTTTTAAAAAATAATTTTTTAAAGTACCCAAAACAGGCGTGGATTTTTCAAAGAATAGTTTTCATAGAGTGGATTTAAATAAAAAATATTTGGTAACATAGGTTACCCTCTCCAATATTTACAAATAAATCAAATAAACGAACAAAAAACTTTCCAGTCATATTGTAAACATTACCTGCATCTCTACAGATCAATACATTGACATACACATGCAAACACAAAGAAAAACAATTCTTTACATTTGCTTACTTTCATATTTCATATACATATGTATGTAGAGGGATACACGTGCGTTTCAGATAGGTAGCATATATGCATGCATGTGTGTGTGTGTGGATTTTTCCCAATCTTTCCATTTGACTGATTTCAATCATTTTATACATATTTGCTTTTATATATTAAATCGAAAATTTGTTTCACATTCGACAAAATGCCAACAATTTTTATTTTCCGTAAACAAATAAAAAAACATAAAATCAAATATGAAATAAACAAAATACGAACAACGACAACAACAATTTTTGTGTGTATTGCAAAAAATGCAACCAGCCAAAACATGTCATATCGTATCGCTGTCTTTTTTCCGACGGATTTAGGCTTATCGCCCACCCCCTCTCATCCAGCGAACAAACAAACTGTCATTTTTCATATTTTTGTGTGTTTGCATTTGAAAATACCCAACAACAACAACATAGGTGAATATATAAATATCTATGTACTTGCATATTATATTATGTCACTAAGAGGGGGCTGGCTGACTGTTCAAACTGTGATTGAATTGTAGTGAAATGAGCAAAATATTTTCATCAAGTGCCAAATGAAAACATTTTACTTTTACTGATGATCGACAATCAAATTTTATATCAAAATTTAATTAAATATTTATTTAATCTTGGGTGAATATGGCGGCGTATACGTATTGATATTTTTTGTTAAATGGTATTTCTATGCTCCAAAGGGCCAACACGGGGATCTTTTAAAGAATATTTTTCAAGGACCAACCACAAGGCATGGATTTTTTAAAGAATATTTTTTTCCAGGACCATTCACAAGGCGTGGATTTTTTAAAGAATATTTTTTTCCAGGACCATTCACAAGGCGTGGATTTTTTAAAGGATTTTCAAGGACCACCCACAAGGCGTGGATTTTTTAAAGAATATTTTTTCAAGGACCATCCACTAGGCGTGGATTTTTTAAAGAATATTTTTTTCCAGGACCATTCACAAGGCGTGGATTTTTTAAAGAATATTTTTTTCCAGGACCATTCACAAGGCGTGGATTTTTTAAAGAATATTTTTTTCCAGGACCATTCACAAGGCGTGGATTTTTTAAAGAATATTTTTTTCCAGGACCATTCACAAGGCGTGGATTTTTTAAAGAATATTTTTTTCCAGGACCATTCACAAGGCGTGGATTTTTTAAAGAATATTTTTTTCCAGGACCATTCACAAGGCGTGGATTTTTTAAAGAATATTTTTTTCCAGGACCATTCACAAGGCGTGGATTTTTTAAAGGATTTTCAAGGACCATCCACAAGGCGTGGATTTTTTAAAGAATATTTTTTCAAGGACCATCCACTAGGCGTGGATTTTTTCAAGAAGGATTTTCAAGGACCATCCACAAGGCGT
>NW_026884672.1:0-57817 GCF_032173495.1 Musca vetustissima
TAGCACATGAAGTTCCCGATCTTTTTAAGATATGTATTTCCAATGCACATCCCAGCCGAACATAATCGGCCCTTTTTCATGTTATTATTATTTTATATTTATTATTTGTTAATTGTTACATATTGTCTTTACAATATACATCTATAATATAAATTTTCTCAGTGTATATTTATGCGTGATGGTACATAATGCTGCAATAACTTGAAAATTAATTTCAATAAAAAATTCGGTAACATTTAATTAAGTTATGTACATAAATACACATTAAAATTACACTCTTTCCTGTGATTTCACTTTGTCCGCCTTCGCTGGTTATTGCCCAGCAATTAAAATCATAAAAATTCAAAACGACAATAATATATTTTTATATGTTTGTTTGTAGCAATTATTTGATGTAGTATAAATGTAGACTTTTGAGTCTTGCTGTTGAGTACATTTCCTGGTAATGAACAAAAAATATGTAATAAAATTATTTTGTTAAATTGATATTAAAAATTAATTTTACTATCAATGATACTTTTACAGATAAATGGAACGATTCCCAATAAAGTACTTCTTTCCCAATAAATTAAAACTATTACTCAATTACAATTATTTGTGATTAATACCCAATTAGAATTCAAAATATTCAATTGAAAATGTGCGCAAAATGCCGCATATTTTGCCATTTATTTAAAATCGGAAGAAAATGTATATGGGAGCTATATCTAACTCCGAACTGATTTCAGCAAAACTTGACACATGTTATGTCACACATTTTCAGGAAACTTTTGACAAATCATTCTAGACTTGGTTCAGTACGATATGCCAAATTTCGTCCAAATAGAAAGATAAATAGGGACTTTGGTTTACATTTACATTCAATCGGTCGAACATATATATGGGAGCTACATCTAAATCTGAGCCGATTTTCAAGTAATTTTACACACATTATTCTAGACTCAATTCAGTGTGATGTGCCAAATTTCGTGCAAATCGGAAGATATATAGGGACTTTGGTACACCATTTACATTAAATCGGCCGAACATACATATGGCGGCTATATCTAAATCTGAACCGATTTTCAAGAAAAATTACACACATCATTCTAGACTAAATTCAGTACGCTATGCCAATATTTTTGCAAATCGGAAGTTATATAGAGACTTTGGTACACCATTTACATTAAATCGAACGAAAATATATATGGGAGCTGCATCTAAATCTGAACCGACTTTCAAGAAATTTTACACACATCATTCTAGACTCAATTCAGTACGCAATGCCAAATTTCGTGAAAATCGGAAGTTAAATAGGGACACCATTTACATTAAATCAGACGAAAATATATGTGGGAGCTATATCTAAATCTGAACCGATTTTCAAGAAAATTTAGACACATCATTCTAGACTCTATTCAGTACGCAATGCCAAATTTCGTGAAAATCGGAAGTTAAATAGGGACACCATTTACATTAAATCGGACGAAAATATATGTGGGAGCTATATCTAAATCTGAACCGATTTTCAAGAAATTTTACACACATCATTCTAGACACAATTCAGTATGATGTGCCAAATTTCGTGGAAATCGGAAGATATATAGGGACTTTCATACACCATTTACATTAAATCGGTCGGGCATATATATGGCAGGTATATCTAAATCGGAATAGATTTTCAAGAAAAATTACACACATCATTCTGGACTAAATTCAGTACGCTATGCCAAACTTTGTGCAAATCGGAAGTTATATAGGGACTTTGGTACACCATTTACATTAAATCGAACGAAAATATATATGGGAGCTGTATCTAAATCTGAACCGATTTTCCCAATTTCAATAGGGTTCGTCCTTGGGCCAAATAGATGAGCTGTTTCAAATTTCATTAAATTCGGATCAAAAATGTGACCTGTACTTTGTTTACAATTTAACATGGACAGACAGACGGACGGACGGACATGCATAAATCGACTCAGAAAGTGATTCTATGCATATTCTCAAAAGGCACCATGTGTCTCGTTTCCTTTGTTACAAACAGATGCACAAAGACATAATACCCTGTACCACAGTGTGGTGAAGGGTATAAAAATACCGAATAATGGGGGTACCGTTATATAGGGATTAATCTAAAAAGTGGTCCAGATTTCCGAATTTTTGTTAGCTATAAACGAAACCCCATGAGAACTCAAAACACTAAATTAGAACCAATTTGGTGAAGAATATGCTAAAATATCGAATAATAAACAAAAAGGTTTTCAATCAAATTTCAAAACTTTAAATACCACAAATACTATCTCAAATATATGGACCTACATTAAAAAAGAAGTTATTTATTCTCCAAAAATCCGGAATAACAAATTACAGCGCCATTTACTTGGAAAATTCCCTAAAACCGGGTCTAAATACACGACAACCGCTAAGAAAGGCATTTATTTCCTGAAAGGAATCGTAAAGCCACATTGGCTTTCGCAAAAACTGATCTCATTTTGAATCCTACAATGCACTATAGGTTAAACTGGCAATTTTTGTGGCCAAAAGTCATAAAATTTAAAAAATGATTGCTTTTCAAGCAGAATAGCTTTCTTAAACTTTTGGAAGAATAATGGATTTTTTTAGAAATTAGCCCTTTAAGTTATTAATGTATTAACTCTTTAAGGGAACCCCCCATTCTCGATTTTATTTTTTCAAGATTTTCAATGGGCTGGTAAATCAATACCAATGCTTGTTAAGGTTTGTAACTTTACACATATACAATTGAAGATTTAAAAGAGAAGAAAAATAATTTACAACAAAATTTTGTTATTGTTTTGTTGTTGTTTTTTGTAATTAAAGAAAAGTCCTTATTTTTGATGGCGGGCATGATAACTCCTCACTGGAACATCGGAATCCGAAAATTCCAACGGTGTTAGAAAGAGTACATGCTCTCGTATGAACTAGGATTATTGACTTCGCTCTAAAATTAACAAAATGGTGGACCTTTGAAAAAATATTTTTGGAAAATCGCCGATTTTTGATCAAAAACCAAGTTAAAAAATGAGGAAGATCTTCACCGATTGGCTTTATCCTAGTTCATACGAGAGCATGTACTCTTTCTAACACCGTTGGAATTTTCGGATTCCGATGTTCCAGTGAGGAGTTATCATGCCCGCCATCAAAAATAAGGACTTTTCTTTAATTACAAAAAACAACAACAATACACTCCCAGAGAAACGTTGCAAAATTTGGAACCGATTGGATTATTAGTTTTTGAGTTATCGTGCCCGCCATTCGCAAAAAAATGTTTAAAGAAAAACGCGTTTAAAGTTTGAGAAGCCCTTCAGCCGTCACTTGATGCGGAAACAATAAATCGGATATATCTTCAAGAGTTCTTGAGATTTTCACTTGAAATTTTGTAGAGACATTCCTTAATCAGTGTAGATTCGAATTATGTCAACAAAAATTTTGACCCCGAGAATGGGGGGGGGGTCCCCTTAAGGAAAAAATAATTTAATTCGAATTGTGGTATGTTTGGGGTTTGTGAAAAAATGAAAATGTTTCTGTTGCATACCAAAAATTAATGTTAAAAACCCCTCCGCTTTGCTACATCGGCGACATATATGATTTAAACCAAGTCCGTTTCATTTTCTAAATGTAAGTCATTAGGAATATTTATACAGTAGATATCGGATATAAGAAACTCAAAAAAACCAGAGGTTTCTTTCTTATATGCTTTTATTTCTTATATGAAATAATCGGATATAAGAAAGTTGTTTCTTACAAGCGTTTCTTATATGTGTAAGAATGTAAGTAAGAAATCATGTTTTAAAGAAAAACATTTTATTAAACAAAACAATTCAGTTTATAGAAACACAAAATATATTAAAATCGGTTCACTATTTGAATAAATAGTTGCATTTGTTCCCATACATACATATATACAATATTAATTTAAATAAAATAAAAAACGCTGATGAAGTAAAACATTTTCAATGTTTATAAGTTGGCCAACAATCTTAAATATGTTCTTATATCAAATACATTTGACAGCTTTGGTGTTTGACAAACATTTCTTATATCAGTGTTTTTCTTATTCCCGTTTTTCTTATATGAAGCAATTTTTACACTGAGAGGTTGTAAAAAAGCTCGGTGTTTTTGATAATCTTTCTTATATGCGATTTTTTTATATGAGATGTGCTTATATCCGATATCTACTGCATACGCTTGTAGTTCGTCTTCATCGCTTTCATCATGTGATCTGTCTTCATCTTCAATAGTTTGATTTAAATTCGACTGTGTTAGATATACCAATTCATCAATTGGATTTTGACATTCAAACATTTCAATAACTTTCCATGGAAGCTCTTAACGTTTTTGCTGCTGCATGCGCTTGCTTAAGCTCATTCATGATATTGAAGGGCCTGATATATCCAAGGCTCTAGTAAATGTATCTAAAATGTTATTCATTCGGGTGCTCTTACGAGCGTGATGTGACCTGTCGGCCTTATACAATTTATGCTTAGCTTCAGCAGCATCTTCTCCATGAACCCCTAATGGAAGCACACAATTTCCCATTATCTTCGTCGAAAGAATTAGTACCTTATTATAATAACAATGAGTTCGAAATAGGTTTAAATCTAATGGAAACTTACATGATAATGAAATTAAAATAATTTTGAGGCGGAATATAAGATTTACGTCTATTCCAGTTATTTTAGATTCAAATTAATCGGTATTTTGTAAATGGTTATAATTGAAGAAAACACACAAATCCGCAAAACCACATTAGTTTATACAGATTAAGGGCGGCTCAATAAACAAATATCAATTTTTATTTCCATTGCCAAACATTGCCAACGGATTTAATGCTTCCATAAACTCAAAGTTTTAAACTTTCTGCGATCAATCTAAAGTTACGCTTGTTTTAATACTATTTTTACACATACCCATATATATATATATATACATTTTATGATAAAACCAGTGTGCGGGGCAGTATAGTCGGACGGGGCCGACCATATAATAGCCTATAATATAATAGCCTACACAACTTCCACGAAAATCTAACTTTGCGTTATTTGCACCCTCTTGACACCCGACTAAAAGTCAACAAATATTAGCAATATTCAGTAGACGAGGGCTGTACTTGTCCAGATTATCTTTACCGTGGGTTATGTTGTGATGTTAGGCTTTCAATTGTGGCCTATAGATTGAGTAAAAAAACACACATCCCAACATTATTATGTGATCATCACCGAAAATTATAGGCGTTGTCCTTGACCATAACTGGAATCTCATGGAAATTTTCATATAGCGCTGATCGCTTTGAAAATTCTGCCCTATAGTGTGGTATTGGGTTACTAAATAATGTCTGAATACGTAAATATTTAAGTGTAACTCCCATATTTGAGTACATACGACCATACAATTAATATCAATTTAAAGGTCAATCACTCCTCTTGAACACACTATAAACTTCTCGGGCCTTGGTGTTTCAGGGGCAAATATATACGCCATAGAATACAGAGTTTGTCATTTTTCACACAAAAGTCAGGGTTCATTTGACCCACTAAATATTGACCGATCTTTATCAAAACAGGCATAGTTATTCTTTGCCCCTATCCCCTTCTCCATGCAAAAATTCGCGGTGTTTGGGCCATAATTGCGGCCTCAGGAGCGAATAGAAAAACCGACAAAAATAAAGTTTTTGGTCCATTTCATCCCCTAAATATTAACCGATATTTTCCAAAAACAATAGGAGTCTTCATTGGCCAGAACCCATTCTACATGTGGCCTGTATCGTGTTTACAAATTATAATGGACAGACGGACGGACACATATGTCTAGATCGACTCAGCTAGTCGCGATATGACGATCGGTATTTCGCGGCGTTACAAACTTTTGGAGCTGCACATAGCTATAATACCTGACAACATAGTTGTGTAGGGTATAAATATCGAATACTTTCTTATTAATTATACCCTACACAACTATGTTGTCAGGGTATTATAGCTTTGTGCAGCCCCAAATGTTTGTAACGCCGCGAAATATTGGTCCTAGACCCACCTTTAAGTATACCGATTGTCATATCTCGACTAACTGAGTCGATCTGAACATGTGTGTCCGTCCGTCCGTCCGTCCGTCCGTCTGTCCATTATAATTTGTAAACACGATACAGGCCACAGTTATGGACCAATCTTCACGAAATTTTGCATGTAGGATGGGTTCTGGCCAATGAAGACCCCTATTGTTTTTGGAAAAGATCGGTTAATATTTAGGGGATGAAATGGACCAAATACTAAATTTTTGTCGGTTTTTCTGGTCGCTCCAGAGGCCGCAATTATGGCCCAAACACCGCGAATTTTTGCATGGAGAAGGGGATCGGGTCAGAGAATAAGCATGCATGTTTTGATAAAGATCGGTCAATATTTAGCGGGTCAAATGGACCCTGACTTTTGTGTGAAAAATGACAAAATTTGTATTCTATGGCATACATATTTACTCCTGGAGGATGTAGACCCCAGGAGTTGATAGCATATCCAAGAGGAGTGGTTGGCCTTTAAATTGATACCAAATATAGTGATGTATCTACTCAGATGTGGGAGTTACAGTCAAATATTTACAGGTGCTTACGTATTCAGATATTATTCAGTAACCACATTAGAGGGAGAAATATCGCGCTGATGGCTTTGACATTTTTCATGAAGTTCCAGTTATGGTCAAGAACAACGCCTACAATTTTCGGTGATGATCAGATTAAAATTTTGGGATGAAATGGACCGAAAACATAATTTTTTGTGTGTTTTCGAGTAGAGTATAATCCGAAAATCACAACACAACCCACCGTGAAGGTAATCTGGACAAGTAATTAGAAGGACTGTACTGAATATTCGAAAAAAGTAAGGAAGAGGTGTTGTTAACCTCTAATCGGACAAGAGGGGGCAAATATCACGAAATATTACTCAGACTCGGAATAAACATCCTCAGAAAGTTAGAGTTCGTGGTAGTTGTGTAGGGTATCGCATGGTCGGCCCCGTCCGACTATACTGCTCCGCTCACTGGTTTTTTACTTATAATTATTCTTTTATTTTATTTCCACTTATAATCTTTACAAGTACCATACCAAATTAAGACATTTTTTAGCAAATTTAGAGAGGTCAAACACACCTATAGTGCAATGAACCCAGACTCGAACAAATTTGCCCTGAGAAGACCCAAAAATGAACGACTCAGACCTCAGTATTGCAGGGGTACTGAATGCATAAGCAATAGTGATACTGGTCTGTTTTTCTTGTTATGGTGTTTGATATATTTACAAGATTTAATAGCCTAGACAGACGACAGCCTTAATTTGCATTAACAGCCTTAATTCAAATTAACTTGTACATAATCCTCATTTTTATGTGTTGTTAATGCACAAAATCAAACTGAATTTATACTGAATTAAGCAATTTCAATATGGCAATGCTGTAGAAAATAAATTGATTGTTGTCAAATTTGTTTACGTTTACGAAAATAAAAATTAGAAATAAAGGCAAAATTCAACATTTCTTCAAATTTGGAGCTGTTTTATCTTCATTATAGCTGTTACTTTTCCTTCCTGTCATGTATCAATTTCAAAAAGATGTAATCCTAAAAAATATTGTAAACAAATGTCAATATTTTCTTCCTACACACAGACAAACAATAGTTTTGAAAGAAAAAAAACTGGTTCATAAATGCAGAAACTCTCGTCTGTCAGGGGTAAATTTTAATTCAAATTAAGAACTTTTTAATGCAAATTAAGGCTGTCGTCTGTCTATGGTATAAGAATCAATGGATCGGATTGTTTATACTTTAAAAGTGAATAAGTTACCTATATAATTCTGAAAAAACAAACTTTAACCAAAACTTTATTTCTAAAATAGTTACAGGTCATTTATTCGATTTGAAATTTCAGTTGCTTTAGTTTTGGCCACCAGAATTCGAAAAACAACATGTTTTCGATTTATTGAGACATTTTTAAAATGCGCTTTTTGCTACTTTTATCTCTTCAATCGTAACAAGGCGATGTCTTCAATTTCGGAAATAGGCAAAAAACGCCTCAGCATCAATGTGTGAGATGGTGAGTAATCATGGTGTAAAAATCCAAGATTGGAACTGGGTGCGTTTCTGACGAACTGCTTCGCGCAAATGGTTCATAACTTTCAAGATTGTCATAGGTGACGAATCATTAATCTATTAAAGAAGAAACAATCCACCAAATCTAACGAATTTTGCTCATTCTGGAGAATATCAAAAAACAACAATAAAAACACTACTAGGCTTCGTATTGTCATTAAGGATGCCCGCATGCCATTGACCTTCATTTTATTATAACGTTTGGCCACTTGTTTTGATAACCTAGACGATATTCTAGATTTCGTAATATAGTGTGACTTAACCCAAAGGTTACGTATTTTTATTAATATCTGTGAAACTAAATTAAAAAAGAAGACATCATGATCATCACACCATAGGTATGTAACGGTGAATATTTAACACAGACAGACATGGACAGAACAGTGACTTGTAAACCTGAAAAATAGTGTAATAACTTTTAAATTCCAGTACACAGCCGCTTCGGCGCAAACAGCATAAAACATGAATAATAATTTCATATACTTATAACGAATAGAAAAGCAACGACAACAACAGCAAACCACATTAGAGTAAGAGAACAACAAAAACAAAATATGCTTTCTTGGCCAAAAAATAAAAAAAACTACGCTTTGGCCAAGGAAAAAGAAATTCCATTTTAGCCCAAACAAGTCTGATGGTAACTCAAGCCACAATCGGTGATCAGTTGCAGACATTTGCTCGTACCAAGCAGTTGTGTTGTGAAGACGCGTCGCGGTGTGAAATTGATCAGTAAACGAACACACACAATCAAATCAAAACCACTTGAAAACGCTTTACGACACTCGAGTGTCTAAAACGAAAAACAAATAAATAACCAAAGGCAGTGCCAATCGACAACAACCACAGCGACAAAAGGTAAAGAAGAAAGCTCAAGAGAAAAGACCATGAAATGAAAGAAAGAGTGTGTGTGACAGTGGATCGTTACAAAAGCCATAAAACCAGCTACGCTTGCGCTTCGACTATATTCTGCACTTAAGTGTTTGGCTTTGGCGGCGACGACGACGACGCCACTGTTACGACGCTCTGTGTACGCCAACAAAAACAACAGCTTAAGAAATTCATCAGCAACAACAACAACAACAACAGAAATAAACACTGTTTGGCGGTCTACTTAACACTAAAAACCGCTAGAGAAAAGTTTCTTCATTATCAGTCGTGTTTTATGCGGCCAAGTGAAAAGTTGTGCGTTTTACCATCAAAACGGATTAAATTAACATAACGAACCGAATATTATTTCTGCATACATTAATAATTGATATTGTGGATGGATAATTGAAGTTGATCGTTTTGGTTTTCAATATTTTTTTTTTCGTCAAAAGGGATAATTAACATAAAAGCAAACAAAACGAAAAAAAAACAAATTCCAAAGACAAATAATCATAAAAACCATAACTCCAAAAAGGTAGACTTATAATCGCTTCTGTTCTGTGAATATGCAAATAGTTTTTAAAATAGTTTTTTAACATTATACACAAGATAAAATAACAAAACACAACAACTAAATGGAATTAAGTAAAAAACAAACAAATACTCTAAATTATTAAAAATAATAAAAAAACGTATTGCATAAAACGCTGTGAACTAATAGCAACTTGGAAAAAAAAATTGAAATCTTCTTTGTCTTCGAAAGCCAATTCGAAGAAATGATAAATGTCACAAAGAAAGTGTTACATTGTGACTTTGACTTTGATGTGTGTGTGTGCGTGTGTATAAAACGAATGAATGGATGCATGTTAGCATGTGTGTGGTTTTGTTTCAATATTTAACAGATTTTCTTTGGATAAAATGACAAAAAGGATATTCCTTTTTTTTTGGAATACTTGAAGAGTAGAACATATAAAATATTAAAATATTTGGAATATATTTTTTTTAAATAATTTTAAAATACAAAAATATTTCTGAATGAAAAGATTAATTTTTCCTCCAACATTTTATTTTCATATATACATTTTAAATACAAAAAATAAATATTTATTTATGATTTAATACGCATATTTTTATGTTGTAAAGTAAAAAACATATTTGAAATATAAAATTGTGGTTAATTTTTTCAAGCGTCCTGACGCTATTATCCCATTTAGATAAATATACCAATTTCTAGATTTCCAAATTTTCCTAAAATTTATATTATAATATTTTCTGAAAGAATTGCGATTTGAATTTGGCCCTTAAATGTGCGGCTTTCCTTGATTCGGAAAAAATATTTTTTATTTACAGATAAAATAAATTATTCTAACTAAATTTTCGAATTGATGAGTCTTAATTTTGACCCATAAATGTGGCACTTTTCTTGATTCGGAAATAAGTTATTTTTCCCTTTAAATTTTCGAAAATTTGTGGGGGAAATTTTTTATTATTCACAATTGTCATAATAATTGGCATAAGTACAATGTACTTTGTGTAATCGAATTTTGATAAAAAAATATTTATATATATAGAATATTTTTTTTTTAATTTTTTAAATAAAAAAAATATTTTTTTTAATGAAAACATTAAATTTTCCTCCAATGATACATTTTATTTTCATATATAAATTATATATAAGTGTATATAGTTTATGAGTTTATACGTATATTTTCTTGGTGAAAAAAATTGATTTGTAACCCTAAGGTAGTGGTTTATTTGTCGGGATTTTTGAAGCTTTTTATATATAAACCAGTGAGCGGAGCAGTATAGTCGGACGGGGCCGACCATACGATACCTTACACAACTACCACGGAACTCAAATTTTCTGCGGATGTTTATTCCGAGTCTGGGCAATATTTCAAGAAACTTGCACCTTCTTGCCCGATTAGAGGTAAACAGCACCTCTTCCTCACACAGACATACTTTCCGAATGTTACGAGTATTCAGTATAGCTATTGTACAGATTCCCTTCACCGTGGGTTGTGTTGTGATGTTCGGCTTTCATTTGTGGTCTATAGATCGACTCGAAAATAACACAAAAAATTAAGTTTTCGGTCCAATTCATCCCAAAAGCAGTATCTGATCATCACCAAAAATTATAGGCGTTGTTCTTGACCATAACTGGAACCTCATAGAACATTTCAAATCGATCAGCGCTATAGTTCCGCACTCTAGGGTGATAACGGGTTACTAAATAATATACGACTACGGAGATACCTGTAAATATTTAGGTCTAACTCCCACATCCGAGCACATACAACAATATAACTGGTATTAATTTAAAGATCAAAACTTCCTTTTGGATAAATATCAACTTGTCGGGTCTATGTTCTTCAGGGGTAAATATATACGCTATAGAATACAAATTTTGTCATTTTCAACACAAAAGTCAGGGTCCATTTGACCCGCTAAATATTGACCGATCTTTATCAAAACAGGCATGCTTATTCTTTGGCCCGATCCGCTTCTCCATGCAAAATTTCATCATCTTTGGACCATAACTGCGGCCTCTGGAGCGAGCAGATAATCCGACAAAAATGAAGTTTTTGGTCCATTTCATCCCCTAAATATTAACCGATCTTTACCAAAAACAATAGGGGTCTTCATTGGCCAGAACCCATCCTACATGCAAAATTTCGTGAAGATTGGTCCATAACTGTGGCATGTATCGTGTTTACAAATTATAATGGACAGACGGACGGACGGACGGACACACATGTCTAGATCGACTCAGCTAGTCGAGATATGACGATCGGTTCACTTAAAGGTGGGTCTAGGACCAATATTTCGCGGCGTTACAAACTCTTGGGGCTGCACAGAGCTATAATACCCTGCAACAACATAGTTGTGTAGGGTATAAAAATTAAAAATTATTATTTCAGTCAATTTCTTATTTAGACAGTAAAAAATAATGAAATAATCGTATCATTATGATTTATTTGGTCTGACAAGTCATATAAATATGTTGTTCACTTATAGTATACTTCCTCAGGTATATTACACATCTGAATCGATCTTCTTGGTGTAGCCACCAACTTCGATTTCGATATTACTTCTATTTCCTTCTAATGGTAGCAAAATGCTACAGAAACTGAAACTCAGGGTTTTGAAGTCTTTCTAAATATTCCCTCTTTTATTCGGGCGAATGACACCTTTGTCATATTTAATTGGACATCGGAATCGTTAAAAATTACATATCGGTTATATACCGTGAAAGCACCTGAACTTATATCGTTTATTACGTTTTTTGAATTATACAATAATTCTATTTACATATAACCTATTTATAATTCCAACAAAAATGTGTTGGATAACAGCTAAAAAAAGTTGTAATTAAATTTGTGACAAAACTAATTGTGCATTAAATATTATTTTCTTTCCAATGAAAAAGTACATGTCTTTTGTGGGATTAACAATGTTTAGAAATTTCGAATTATATTTTTTTTATTTTCTGATAATGCTTCAAACTACAACAGTTTCAAGGAAATTTCTTAATTTAAATTTTCTTTTTAATTGAAACATATTTCATATACATGAAATGAGAAATAAAAAACACACCTACACATACACTTCAAAATTAAAAAGAAATCAAACGAATTTTCCTATATAAGAAATCACAATATTTGAGTAAAGAAAACAAAATCCATCATACAAAATGTAATAACTCTGAACTTTGCTTCTTCACAAAAAAAAACATTTTCTTAAATTCCGAATAAAATACAGTTTTCTATAAAAATATATTTTTTTCTAAAACATGTTGAAGTGTAATGGAAAAAACCCCAAGTTGTGCAACATTTTAATTTACTCAAATGCATGAAATACTTGAATGTACAAAAATGAAAATATAGATGCATATATGTATTCATCTTTCACAGAGAGCAATAGCACAGAACTGTGGCAACTAAATGTACTTTCGGTTCAATAGATATACAAATGCTCATATATGTATGTACGTGCATACATATGTCATACACATGAAAAAAAAAACATTTATTTGTGATTTGTTTTTATGAAATTTTAAGATTTTCAAAAAATAATGTTAATTATTGTAACCTTGGAATTTGATAAGTTTCATAATTTTTATTATAAAATTATTTTCTTTTAATTCTGCCTTAACTTATTTTCTCCATGTATTGGCATTTGCATTGGTATTTCGGTATGTTCTCCTCAACACCATCTTCTTACTATCTTTCGGAAATACCGCAATTTCTTTATTACTTTGAATGCCTAGCACCAATATATGCAGCATTACTTTTTGCATTTTCCGACAGCCAATAGAAAATAAAGCCATACAAAAAGATCCCAAGAAAGGGGGGAAAACCCCCATAACAAAAGAACGAAAAATGAAAATAAACTCCACAGAACAAAAGAAATGCAAAAGAATAAAGTGCATCAGTTCTTTGGTAGTTATTAAGAAGAAAATCGCATGTAAACCATTATCACTATAATATACACAAGATTATTTTTGTACTTTCTCTTGGATATACTGTTAGTCGGTTTCAATACAATTGTGTAATTGATTGAAGTTAAAAAATAAAAACATGGGTCTTGCCCATATATGGGTATTATATGGAATCCAGATAATAAGCCCGAAAAAATTGTGGATCATATGTATGAGTTATATCGAAATCGGAATCGAGTTGACACGTTTTTTCGCCTGTACAAAATGTTCTTTTGATATTTTGTACAAAATGTTCTTTTCATATTACTGATATAAATGGGTAACCCTCAGTCAACTCTCTGAAAGGCTTCTTTTCGGTGCCACTATCCAGAAATAATTGACAACTAATTTAGCAGTTCAGAATATTCTACAAAAATATTCACCATAGAGTTCTACTATAAGTCTAGGAATAGATCAAAACACAAAAATCAGTCTTAAACGTCACACATCTTAAAAATATGAAAAGTCGTTTCAAGGTCAAACCCGAATTTGTGCCAATATTACCCACTAGATCGGTGTGTATAATATATCGACGCCTCCGAACCATAGTATGCTAAGTCTGAAAAGTGAGTTTTTCAGTAGAAGCTCTCATAGTATGGAAGTTTCACATATCTTACGGGCCATGCTAAGTACATTTTTGCTTCAAAAACAACTTTCGTCGGATTTGACTCGTTTCCGAACGCCAATACGGTTGATTTCAGGCTCTTATTCGTGATTCGTCCCTTGTGACGATCTTAAAAGCGTTTATTGATACTCTTTTCTGATGATATTTATTCAAGCCACTGTAAATAACACATGGTCGTACGTCAAACCGTACTTACTGCGATACTGTCAAACTTTATAATTGGAATGTCAGATGACATCGGCCAACACTTAGTAGATGTAAGTCTTTGGCAAAATTCGAATTTGAATAGATTTTCACGACTTCCAATATGTTCCATAGCTTTGGACCAACTAATGAACGGTTTATCTCGACCTGACGACTTGTAGTAAACACGTCGTTAAGTTCGGCCGTATCGAACATTTTATATCCTCCATCCAAAGGAGGGAAATTAAAGTACCAAATATTGAGCGAAACAGTCACTTTGATTGGAAAATGCGCCGAGGACCATAAAAATACCGAAAATGGGCAATTTGACATATATATTTCACACTGTGAAAACCTGGAATAGCCAATAGCAGCAACACCACTGGGAAAATGAAAACATTGAAAATGAGGCCTTTAGAATTCTGAAAATTTAAAATTGTTTGTGCGATTAAAAAAAAAAAAACATCCATTTTTTGGCAAAGACACTAAGGAACAGATTTGTTCGGCCACTTGGAATGTTTTTTTTTTTTTTTTTTTTTTTTGTATATCACTTATGTTTACAAAAAAGTTTTTTTTTGTGGTTCCATTACATCTCTGGTTATGTATATATAATACAAACATGTATGTATGCGTGTAGGTATTCAAGTAGGGGGGTTTTCTTTTGGTCACATAAAACTTTGATTTGGAGGACTTGTTTTTACGGTTTGTTGTTAGCAGGTGAAAGCATAAAAGGACTTATGCTACTGGGATATTTTTCTTTTTTTTTCAAATGTTGCTGTTACCCCATTCGCATGGCTTAACAAATGCACATACACACATAGCAAGGAGTTTTTATGGAAGGCTGTATGCATGTATTTTTAAAACGGTCTCATATAGTTGACCTACTTGATTTGCTTCACGGAAGAAATGCGTTATTGTTATAAGAAAAATGCAAATTAATTTTTATTCGTTCTTGACATTAAAGAGCATTAATGGGTAAATTTAAACTCAAAGAAGGAGAGAAATAATGCGTGGAAGAGAAAAAAAGTGATTTTACCAAAAATAATAATCCAAAATAAATATATATTTTCAAATTTTAACCAATATTCATATAATTTAATTTATCTCTGGAAATATACACTTTTGTTGGGCACTCAGATAGTTGATGATCTATACAATGTGTAAATTAAGTCCATGCTTTTTTATGGACTGCGTGAAAACTAGCCTTTATATATTCACAACTTAATGTTAAGTGTTTAAATAGGATGTTTTCGAAAAGTTTTACCACATTACTTACTGTAATTACAATACGGTAATTTCCACATGCATTACAGTTGTCTCAAACTGATGTGTTTCTTTTTATCTTAAATTTTCTGTTTGTTCTACCATGAGCATATTATATACTTACGCTTAATTTCTTAGTAATTTTGAAAGTTTTTTTTTTTTTTTTTTTTTTTTTTTTTTTTATTTTTTTTTTGAATTTTCAGCAGATACAACCTACAATTATTTAGTTTCGCCACAAAAAAAAAAAAAAAAAAAAAAAAAATGAAATTGAAAATACTGCAAGCATTGGCAAAAAAATAACAAGATGAGAAAAAACTAATGTTTGCAGATAAATTCCTCCTAAAGGAGCAAAAAACATAAAACTGTAATATAACAAATATAGTAAGTGTTGTTTCCTGCTTTCATTAAAACTGTGCGGGAGGACACGAAGAAGTGAAATGGCACACAATTCAACATTTAACATTTCAGTGGGATTTTTACAGTGAATACAATACAGTGCAGGTGCGTAGGGCAATGCATAAGAGGAAATGCTTTATATTAAGGAAGAAAAAAATCATGAAAAATTCCTTAAGTTTCCTGGATGTGCCGATTTTGTATACCTTCCTCCATGTGGTGTACATTGAAAACACCAAAAATATACGTACCACATTATAGGGGGACTATAACAAAACGTTGGCCAATATTCATAAGTTTTATTAGAAAGATGTGACACCCATCGAGAACCCAAATATATTAAATAATAGCCAATTCTTTTGATGAAGCCGTTAAAAAAACCCCTGTCCATACTCCCAAATATACAGAAATTTGGGTGGAGACGTTCTATGGGTTCTAATACTGATGCCAAAGAGAACTGAAAATATGAACTTGCTGACAATTTGTGTGAATAATTGTTGGAAATTTTCAAAAAAAAAAAAAAAAAAAAAAAAAAAGCAGTATAGTCGGACGGGGCCGACCATATAATACCCTACACAACTTCCACGAAAATCTAACTTTGCGTTATTTGCACCCTCTTGAAACCTGACTATAGATCAACATATATTACTAATATTCAGTAGACGAGGGCTGTACTTGTACTTTCAATTGTGGCCTATAGATCGACTCAAAAACAAAAAAAAACATTAAATGTTAAGTTTTCGGTCCACTTCATCCCAAAATTATTATCTGATCATCACCGAAAGTTATAGGCGTTGTCCTTGACCATTTTCAAAGCGATCAGCGCTATATTTCCGCCCTGTAGTGTGGTTTTGGGTTACTAAATACTGTCTGAATACGTAAGCAACTGTAAATATTTAAGTGTAACTCCCACATCTGAGTACATACGACCATATAATTGGTATCAATTTAAAGGTCAAAGGTCTAGGTCCTTCAGGGGCAAATATATACGCCATAGAATACAAATTTCGTCATTTTTCACACAAAAGTCAGGGTCCATTTGACCCGCTAAATATTGACCAATCTTTATCAAAACAGGCATGCTTATTCTTTGGCCCGATCTCCTTCTCCATGCAAGATTTCGCGGTGTTTGGGCCATAATTGCGGCCTCTGGAGCGACCAGAAAATCAGACAAAAATAAAGGTTTTGGTCCATTTCATCCCTTAAATATTAACAATAGGGGTCTTCATTGGCCAGAACCCATTCTACATGCAAAATTGTTTACAATTTATAATGGACGGACACACATGTCTAGATCGACTCAGCCAGTCGAGATATGACGATCGGTATACTTAAAGGTGGGTCTAGGACCAATATTTCGCGGCGTTACAAATTTTTGGAGCTGCACAAAGCTATAATACCCTGACAACATAGTTGTGTAGGGTATAAAAACCTAAAAAAAAGACTATCTCTCATTTCCAAGACCGGAATAAATCAAAAATCGAAAATGTAGAGTTAATGATGCAGAATTGTTCGCATTCGCAGACTTCATGTTGTGTAAAAACTTCAGACGAATATCTTTTATACACTCTGAATAAGAGTCGATTGAAAACATTTTTTTTTGTTTTTTGCAAAAATCATAAGGTGGATTGTATATTATATTTGTCACCGGAGTGTTATTGTTATATTTGTCAGTGGAGTGTATATTATTATTCACCGGAGACCCAACCGAGTATATATTTTCTTGATTAGAATAACATTCAATGTCGATTGATTCACGATAGATATCGCATTATTTAAGATAGAGCTATGAAATTTTGCACAGACATAGCTAGTACTCCTAGGATGTTTGGTATTGCAAATGGGAAATATCGATCCATAGGATGTCCCCCAATATTCGGTTTTTCAATATTCGATGTTACACAATATTCATTGTGTAGCTCATCTCCGTATTAAAAATTATTAATATCGACCCCAGTTTCAGGGTAGCCCCCATTTAACTGTACCCCCCAATATTCGGTGTTTTGGGGATTTTTAACAAAATTTCCAGCGAATTGGCTCTAATTTGGTAACAAATTTTCACAAATTTTCCAGCGAATTGGCTCTAATTTGGTAATTTAGATTCGCATTAACTAATACATATCCGTAACAAAAAGTATTAATATTGACCCATGTTTCAGGGTAGCCCCCATATTACGGTACCACCCAATATTGTAGTATGATAGCCCCAGTATGTAATTTTTGACACGTTTTGCAATCAAATTGACTGCACTAAAATTTATTATACCATAGTAGGTCCCATATAACGATATCACATAAGTTTTGTTTTTGCAATAGAAAAACTGTCATATCGCACCACATGTTTACTTGCATTCAATTATTTTCTTGTTATTTTCATTAAATTTATATTTTCAAATTAAACCCCTGAGCAATTGATGGTTATTTTGTTTTTTTTTTTTTGAAAACAACTGTCATAGTTAACTTGTATCTCAGAGAAGAGCTCACATATAACATCACGGGTATATGAAATGTCTTTGCAACATATACATATGATGTTATAGAACACTCGTGAATAAATAGCGACCATATAGTATAATCCGCTTATATTGCTCATACAACATATGTCTTTCAATAGAATCGATTGGTGTTATCCCGGTCACACCGTATACAAACAGCAGCTACAACAACGAAAATAATACAACACTTGCAACATGGGAATGAAGACAAGCTATTAAGTGTTGTAGTGCATAAAAGCGTGTTCGTTTGTATGTTGCTTCTATGTTTTTTTCCTATCCTGCTATGTCTGTGTATGAGTACAGCAACAACAACAACGAAATTGCTGCTAGAAGCGAACTTTTCAAACTGTGTTCTATAAACGTGTGTATGTGTCTGTCTATGTGTGGGTTATTCGCCCTCAAAAGCATGTTCATTTTTATCTACTAAATTAGGTGCATTTCTACTTACAAACACCAACACACACACACATACATATATACATTATTCTTTATTCCGCTTGGCGTTCTATTACTCGGATGCAATTTTAAATTTGAACTCCTGCACTTGAAAAAGCGTAGTAGTAGTTGTGGTTGTTGTTGTTGCTGGTAAAATAACGGTAAATGTGTGTTGAACCAGTAGAATGATATTGTTGTGTGAGTGAAAATAAAAACACACACTGATACACAAACTATTGTGTACTCTTTAGCAGATGAGTAGTAGCAGATTTGCTTTGGAATATAACATACTTACATTTGTATAAACATATATACATATACATACATATTTAATAATATGACTATACTGTCAATGTCAGTTCACTTAAAGTTATTTTTTCGCCTTTTTCATATTTCCGTTCCTTTTTTACTCTTAGCTGGAAAAATGTGCCCACATCCAATATTATTGCTTTACAAACACATTTGTGCCAGTTTAACGAAATTCTCCTTTCAATGAAAATACAAACTCGTATGCATCGAGATTGAACTTCATAGCACTGCCGAAAGAAAGTTCTTAAGAGCTTATCTTGTATTATAAAATGCTTATCACAAGTGGTATTATTAAAGAAAAGCAGAAAACAAAAAAAGAAACTCTGACCATTTTAAAAGCCACTTAATTACAGAGGTATTGAGGGGAAAATTGTAAATGAAACTATGTGGTTTCGCATGGGATTGGACAGCTTATAAATTTAATCATACATTCATTGTCTTCAGAATATTTCCAACGTACTTAGGTACGTTTTCATACTCAAACTTATGGCTGGGTTACAAACCCAAAATATGTCTTAACACAACATTTAATTGACAAAAGTTTTAATCACAGTTGAGAACGTACGAACTTATCGCACCACATAGCGGTTTAATAAGCAGCTAAAAGCCTCAATGCAATTTCTGCAGCTGTTCAACGTATGCATAAGCAATGGATCTAAGGTGGTTAATTATACGAAGGTGTATGTTCGTTGCATTTGTCTGTCACTGACTGTCCAACACAGTCATATGTGGTTGGGGGAATGTTATAATTCATCTACAAGGTAATTGATGGTACAGCGAATACACAAAACGACAATTTATTCAAGATTGAAGGCGAAACGGGGAAATAACTGATTAATTTAATTACAATACTCATAATTTGTTATTACAAAATTATATCAATTTTTGTAAAATTAAATTAAATCGATGTCCACACACAATGTTTAATACAGCATCCATGAAAAAAACAAATGTAAGTGATGTGAAGTATCTACCCATTTGCAGCTTCCACACCTTTAAGCTTAACTTGAATAAAAAAAGTTTAGTTTTTTCTTTTGCCTGCATTTCTGTAATCATATTATTAAAAACTTTGGGTTTTATACTGATGTTTGTATGCTCCGAAACATATGACATTGTCATGTTGGCACACACATACCCATACACATATCTAATACATGAACATTCATAGTTCAGTTAGCTATACATACGTATGTATATATTTCCCTTTTTGCAAGTTCTTTGAAACACTTGAATTTCTGATAGCATTAAACTTGGTGTTGGTATATAGTCTATGTTTGCATCACCTTGCAAACAAGGGAATGTACATCCCAGCAACAATGAAAAGGAGAAAAGAAGCAACAAAAAAGGATTTACCAATACCAATTCACTTTGGCATTATAACACTATTGAACAAGTTTTGCAGCTGGGATTTTTCCACCTCTCTCATTGTCTCTTTCACTCTCAATGTCTTTCCGGTGAATCATTGATTTGAAACTAGTTTTTTTGTTTATCTCCATTTCCGAGGCTCGACAACACATTGCGTGTCCTCTTGCAGGTTTTTCGTTGAATACCTATGGACTATATAATGCAATTAGGTTTAGAAAAAAAAACAACGATTCGGGTTTGCGAGAAAATGGAAATTTAAACACGGTTAGGGAAATAAAAAAATAATATGGAGGGTATATAATTAGTGGAACATGGTTTCAAGGAATCTTTCAATATTCTCCTGAGATTAAAAACAACTTTGATGAAAATCGGACATAACTTGTTAGACCCTAAAAAGGGTCTAAAATATAAAAATATACTTCCCACTCTGGTGGGAAATTTGGGCCTAAAACTTCAAAATGCCGCAATGGGAAATGGTGACATAATCTCCATATAAAGATGCAGCCTAATTGCCTATTTTTTACCTCATTTTGGCATTCTGGCCTTCTGAAGTATAATAAAAATTGTTTGGAAATAAGTGCATGCTTTGATATTTTCCCATATATAAAGTTCCCGCCCCATTGTCGATATTTTGAAGTTTTCAGCCGAATTTTCCCCACCAAAGTGCGAAGGGTCTAATAAGTTTTGTCCGACTTTCATCAAACTTCTTTTTAATGGAGCTAAATGGAAAAATTCCCACAAATAATCGAAATGCGGTCTCTTCGATGACAATATACGGAATAAAACGTTTAGCATACCGAACATAGGGCAAGATAAATGTACCTTTATCGAAGACGTTTACGTTTATGTAACTGAATGGCAAATTAGAGGGCGGGATGTTTATATGTGGGCAATGTCAAGAAACGTACGTTTATTGAAGATTCTCAACACAGTTTCTACCACACAGTTTCTGCCAAATTACAGTCACTTTGATAAGGAAATGTGTTTAGAACCTTCAAATACGTTTTTTACCATGAAAAATTTGGAATGCTAAAAGTAGGAAAATCGAAAATTATCATCCTCCAAGAAACCGGAATGCCAAATTGCATCCTCTTTTGTAAGATAATGGTTTAAAATATACCGAAAATGGGGTGGAACCTATATTCAGGGACTATGTCAAATTATCGACCAATTTTTACAAAGGCAATTTTTACGTCATATATGTCTACAGACATAAATTAGAATATACATAAATTTTGAAGTCATATATCTGCAGGCAAAAGTGGCTAAGACGAAAATATTACATTATTTTTTCGGTTCGGTCGTTCGTTTAAAATTATGAAAAATGTAAATTATGAAATTTGTAAAATTTAATACAAATAAAAAATGAGAAAAAAATCATCGAACATTTTTTACAAAGGTAATTTTAAGGTTTCCGAGAATGCAGAGCGGCTTAGTACATGGTTATGGCAAAACATGGATCTATATTGAACATTTTCTGCAAAGATATTTTTCACTATCCAAGAACAAAAATGCCATATTATTAGAAATTAGAAATGGCAAAAAATACCGATAATGGAGCAGTACCATATGGAGGTTGTACAAAAATATGGACCGATTTATGAATTTTTTTTATCCCATATAAAATATTGGGATCGGTATCATGATTTCAATGGACAGACAGACATGATTTCAATAGACAATCCGATTACCGATATTTTACTAGGATCAAGAATATATGTTTCAAATAGAGTCTCCAAAGAAAATTTTTGGAGGTTTTGTTAACATGAATTACAACATTTATTTATATATATCTTTTTTTCGAAATTTCCCCATTTAACTGTAACAGTCGCTATATGCATGTATTAATTAAAGTAATTTATTGGGGAAACAAATACCTGTACATTAATACACATTGTACACAATTTAGAACAAGTTTGGTACATAGACCAACTCTTATGTTTGGAAATTTTAATGGAAAAGTTTACTAGAATAAAACAAAAACAATCATTTAGAACAGTCAGCAGCATCTTCTCAAACTTCTAATTGTGCCTGTAGAGTAATTGCATTAGATAAAGTGTTCGAAAGCCGGTTTAGTGCGTGTGGAAATTTTGTTCACACACGCACATGCATACACAATTATGTTTGGGTGTGTGGTGTATGTGTCTGATAGTGTGGCTTACTAGGTCAACCAGAAAATGTTTTCATCACACCATAGTTAACAACAACAGTAGCAGTAGCAGCAGCAGCAGCCACTGGGCAACCTTTCTTAAATTTCCTTTTTGAAACAAAAAAAAATCAAGTTTAACAATTACACATCTTGTTTTTTTATGGAACCAGTGACATAGAGAGCTTGTGAAAGGCGGTGCGGAGGCAGGGAAGGGGGTACGTGAAAAGGCAATTAAATGTCTGCATTTATTGTAAATAACATCACATAGCGTTTACCTACTCGCTCACTTACCAACTCACAACTTTTGACCAAACTTGTGTACAACTGGTTGTTGATTTGAGTGAGTGCGTTTGTTTGTGTGTGTGTGCTTGCTTAATTTGTATACAAATCATATAATCACTTTGAACCGCTTTCACTCTTGGCTCAAAAGCAAAATCATTGTCAGCCAAAAGACACACGCCACACCGTCAAGCGCATGTTAAATTTGTCAGTGAGTTGGTAGGTTTGTCGGTTGCCAGCTTGGGTTAACTTGGCCGCTGGGTCTGACAAGTTTTTGTTGTGACCATGTAAAGTGGTTGATGTAAATAAGAAACAGCAAGTACATAATATCAACAGACATCAAGTCACCATGTGTACAAAATTGTAGCAAAGGCAGAAACACTCATTTTTTAAAGTTATTTTCATTTAACATTTAAATTAATGACAATTTAAAAATTTGCTGTAAATGAAAAATATATTTTTTAAAAGTGGCAAAGGCAAAAGTATAATAAATAATTTTTCATTCTACGTTTGAAAAATTAAAAAAAAAACAAAAAACATTTCACAGCTGGTACTTTAAAGGGGGAACAGTGACTGTGGCGCCCAATTGAAAAATGTAGTTTTTAAATTAAAGAAAAATTATTTTTTCTAAAAAATATTATTTCACGGCTGATCTTTTGAAGAGAAATCATGGGTAAAATTGGAATTTGCTATTCAGTGGTTGTGGTTTTTAAAAATATTTAAAAAAAAAATAAAAAGAAAAATCATTTCACAACTGATACCTTAAATAGGTAAAATAAATTAGTTAAAATGTATTTTTTCAAAAAGAATATTATTTCAAGGCTGATATTTTAAAGAGAAAACATGGAAAAAGTGAGTGTGGCGCCCAACTGAATAATTAAGTCAATAAATAAATTAATAAAAAATATTTAAATAGAAACAAAATTAATAAAATGGGTATATTTACGTTAGTGGCTGTGGCGCCCAACCGATAAATTAATAATACGTTATTTACATTTTCTAAAAAAAATCCTTATATTTTAAAAAGAGAGAAAAATGGTAAAACTGTGGTAATGGTCATTAATGGTTGTGGCGCCCAACAGCAAAAAAATGGCATAGCCTAGAAAATCTTGCTTCCGGCTTTAATAGAGTATATACAAGTACTAAGTACATATACATATATGCATTGCCAAAAGCTATCATTTCACATATCTACTACATACATACACTCTGTACATAGCTACGTGTACGTTACCATGATAGAGTTAACGTATAAAAAATGTGCAGACGTTTTGGCATATTTAACCCTCCAGGGATGGTAAGAGTAGCAAACAAGAAAGACAAAAAGATAACAACCACAAGACCACAAATAGCAGCAGCAGCAGCAACAACAATAACAACTCTCTCTGAAATGTAAACAACAAACTAAAATTTTTGTTTACTTACTTGACGTGTACAAAGTTGTAGCCATCATTGCTTTCAGCATGTTTTCGTTTTGTTTTTTTTTTTTGTATTTTTGGCATATTCTTAAAATATGCAAAGTATTTAATTGGTGTGTGCGTGTGCGTTTTTAGAATAAATAAATCATCACTCATCAATGGTATCGTATAACAAATTGAAAATAAATAATGTTGAAAATCCCGATAGCTAAATTGTTGATTACTTCTTGAGGAAGATCCTAGAACAAATATATATATATATATATATACATTCACTTACGGAATGTTAAGTTGATGCTCTCATATATATATGATATATATATATATATATATATATATTCAGGTGATATGAGGTAATCGGTCCATATTTCGATATAACTGCCTAATACATACATACAAATTTTATCGGAGAGAATGAAATAATATCATTTTCGAAAAAAATATTGATTCCGTATAAAATTTTTAATAGGGATTTTAATATAAATGTGGTATATATTATCATATAGTGGCACCCAATCTGCCTTTCGTCATTTCCTTACTGACGCGATTCAAGCTATTTTCATGATATGAATTGTATTTCTTTTCGAGTTTGAAATAGGGTTTACTATTAGTATTGTAAATTACATGTACATATGTATACGTGTGTTGTTATCCCTTATTATCAAAATAATAAAAAAAAAGTTATAATAACTAAATATGTTTATTTCTGTGTCTCCACATGACATTGAAGAGTTTTTTTTTCTAAAAAAACACAATTTTTCAACTTTTTTCAAAAAATTTCTAACACACGTGCAATCAACGTGTTATTCCTTATAGTCACCTTTTTCCTTCTCTTGCAAAAACAAAATATGTTCACATTTATTTGTCCAGCAAAAACAAAAACCACAAAAAAAAAGAAAGTTGACTTCTTAAGTTTTTGTATCCCCAACTTTTTGTCGTGAAGGTGAAATTTTGTTGAAAGCATTTCATTGATAAACCATTCGCACACACACACACTAACATACTTATATATACACCAACGTTGAATGCTGCTAAGCCATACATTCATTTTTGGGATATTGGATGACTTGTTGTTGTTGTTCGAACAACGACAACAACAACTGTTGTCACATTAATGGACGCACAATCAATATATTTTGTTGTTGTGTTTTCGTTTTTTGGTATCGTCTTAAAAAGTAAAAGTTTTTGTGTAGCTTGTTATGGTATTATAACAAACCTTGAATAATTTTTGGGTAAATATGTATGGCTTTTGTTATTGTTGTATTTTTATGGAGGCTTTTATTCACTTTTTATTTACGAATAAATATTATAAAATTTTGAAAATTTCTAATCGAATGATAGAGTTATACAAAGGTCTAATTACTACATATTTCAAAGGCTATCTATAATGATTTTTTTTTAAATTTATTTTTACTAATTTAATTGGAAATCCATCCACAATTTCAAATCATAGAATTTTGCAATATTTCTTAATTTCCAAAATTTCTGAAATTCATTTTAATGTAATCATTTATTTCAGTTCAGGTCACAATACTCCAATTTTTGTTTTCTTTTCCGTTAATTCGGTGATAGCTTGACCTATCCTGAGCGTAAAACTTGTGAATACAAGAAACACATTTTTTACTTTCACCTCCAGAGTTGAACTGAAATTCTGGTGAACTTCACTTTTATTTATTTAATTAGCACCGTTTGGCGGTTGCTGATTGGCAAATAATAAAAAAAACTTCCCCATCATCAATATGTTGGCACCAATATGTTTTGTTTGGCATAAACTAAAAAAATGATATATATTTCATATATCAATATCAGAATGGTTTACTTTTATATAGTTGCACATACCCCTATAGAGGGTGGTGGTTTTTCGTTTGGTGTTGCAAAACAGAAAAACGTTTTATTATTTGTTTAAAAAAAATCTGCATACATATTTCATTTTTTTGTTCGTTTTATTGTTGACCCATATATATATATATATATATATATATATTGTTCTGAATGTAGCCTGCTTGTAGGACTGTTGCTATTGTTTTGTCTCGTTGGCTTATTTGTTGGCCCATCAATGTTTGCATATATCCATTAAATGAAAACCACAGATTTCACCTTTCTGATCCGATTGCGAATACAAATCTGTATATCACGATATCTAAGTGTGAATAATCTAGTGTGGATTTTTTCTACACTGAGTTATTTTGTGGTTACGAGATTATTGCCAATTTACAAGGAAATGTAAAACGAATTACTTCTGGAAGGGACAAAAATAAGTTTGAAGAAAAAAAAATTAATAAAGTGCCATATTTTGGCATATCCCCCATATAAAGATCTCGACACATTTTCAACGAAGTGCCTATAATTTGGCTTTTCGGGTACATCAATAATGTGTTTGTAGACAAATTGTAATCGACCGTTGTATTTTCGGCATTCTGAAAATCTTAGCCACAGGGTATGTAATTTGCCATTTCTGGTATAAAATATGTCCACGTTTTGAAATAGGCCTCATAAACAGATCCCGACACAATTTCGATATTCTAAATATTTTATCCGCATTTCCTCAGCTGGGTTCTTGGAGGCTATGTTTATAACAAAAATTATTAAGATAGACTCATGTTTTGATAAGACCACCTCATATTCTGAAAATCGTATCTGCATTTTCCCAACGTAGTGCCTGTAATTTGGCATTTCGGAATCTTTGAATATAAAAAAAATGTGTTTGCACAAATTTTTCAATATAGCTTAATATTTTGTCATAGGTCTTTTCCCACCGAAGGGATTGTAATTTGACATTCCAGGTCGTTTGAGGTTGAAACATTTTGTTCTTCAAAAATATTTGAATATAGATCAATGTTTTGAAATAGCACCCTATAAAATTATACCTCCACATTTTTGGAGTGTATATTAAATTTGTCATTCCGTTTGTAAAACGTATAAATATTCACTGGAGACCCCACACAATATATATACTCTTGACCAGAATAAAATTCTATGTCGATTTACGCATTTCCGTCTCAAACACAAATATTTAAGTATGTCAATGTAAGTAAAACCAGTGAGCGGAGCAGTATAGTCGGACGGGGCCGACCATACGATACCCTACACAACTACCACGAACTCTAACTTTCTGAGGATGTTTATTCCGAATCTGAGTAATATTTCGTGACATTTGCCCCCTCTTGTCCGATTAGAGGTCAACAACACCTCTTCCTTACTTTTTTCGAATATTCAGTACAGTCCTTCTAATTACTTGTCCAGATTACCTTAACGGTGGGTTGTGTTGTGATTTTCGGACTATATTCGACTCGAAAACACACAAAAAATTAAGTTTTCGGTCCATTTCATCCCAAAATTTTAATCTGATCATCACCGAAAATTGTAGGCGTTGTTCTTGACCATAACTGGAACTTCATGAAAAATTTCAAAGCCATCAGCGCGATATTTCCCCCTCTATAATATCTGAATACGTAAGCACCTGTAAATATTTGACTGTAACTCCCACTTAAAGCCCAACCACTCCTCATGGATATGCTATCAACTCCTCGGGTCTACATCCTCCAGGAGTAAATATATATGCCATAGAATACAAATTTTGTCATTTTTCACACAAAAGTCAGGGTCCATTTGACCCGCTAAATATTGACCGATCTTTATAAAAACATGCATGCTTATTCTCTGGCCCGATCCCCTTCTCCATGCAAAAATTCGCGGTGTTTGGGCCATAATTGCGGCCTCTGGAGCGACCAGAAAAACCGACAAAAATAAAGTTTTTGGTCCATTTCATCCCCCAATTATTAACCGATTTTTTCCAAAAACAATAGGGGTCTTCATTGGCCAGAACCCATCCTACATGCAAAATTTCGTGAAGATTGGTCCATAACTGTGGCCTGTATCGTGTTTACAAATTATAATGGACAGACGGACGGACACACATGTCTAGATCGACTCAGCTAGTCGAGATATGACGATCGGCATACTTAAAGGTGGGTCTAGGACCAATATTTCGCGGCGTTACAAACATTTGGGGCTGCACAAAGCTATAATACCCTGACAACATAGTTGTGTAGGGTATAAAAATTGACTCAAACCACTTGCAAAAAAAAAACGACTCATATAGTTCATCCTTTTTAAAATTATAATGGGTAAATAAAACAAAATAATTTTTGTTCCATCCTGAAATCACTTGTGTTGTGTTCCAATAAAAATTAAGAGATTTCAAACGTTTTTTTTTAGATTATTTGGTTTTCAGTCAACATGTTAGTTTTGCAGTGTACAAACAAAAAAGTTTGTTTTGATTATTTTTTTCTTATAAATTATTTGTTGTTCTATATTTACATCCGCCAGTATGTTGTTGTTACTGTTGGTCATCATCAATCAATACAACTTAATTGAATGAAAATAAAAGTTGTATATAAATATATTCAAACTTTAACATAGATATTTACTTAACCCTTTTTTCCTTGCTTTCTTCCATTTGCAGAAACCTCAAAATGAAATTCGTACTTTTGCTTTGTGTACTCAGCGTATTGTTGCTGCAACAAACCTATGCCTCACCCGTCAAACTAGTCGAACGTCAAGAACGTGCCGTTGCCCGTCAACAGGCCACAAGTGGTGCTGTAGCAGCTGCTCCAGCTGTTGATGAAGATGATGACGATGAGGATGACGATGATGATGACACAGATTTGGGTGATCTGATAGATGATGATGATGGTATGTTTTGAAATTAAAATTCCCCGTTTACATACATACACACACACACACACTCTGGTTGAACCCAGCAAAATGAAAAAGCACACACACACACAAGTACTTTTTTGGTTTAAAGGCAATGTTAATCTTTGGTTAATATTAATTCTGTTTTCCTATTTAAGTAGCTATTAAATACTCTTGTTGCTGTTGTTGACTGCACTTCTGTACTTGTCTGTTCCTAAATTAAGTATATTGTTGCAAAAATGTTGAGATTTTTCTTCTACTGTCTCTCTTCTTCTTCTATATTTCAAATTATACTAATATACCACTCTTCAATGGATAAGCGATTTAAGGATGCATGTCACCCGAAATTTTGGGCATAAACATGTATGTGTACGTATATGTGATAATCTTGAAATAATGCAATCATTATTGCAGTAGTGACGTATTTTCGTTGTTGTCACATAAACTTAACTTAGGGAACTCCCACCGATTTCAAATTTAGTGAAGTTTCTTTAATGACGATTCTTTGTGCAAGTTTCCATACCCCTTCATATGTACATAACACAACCATGGAAGGAGTAGCAACTCCACCAGCTATTGTCTCCGTTTGCAGTGAAGAGAATAATTAAATTATTTAGCCTAATGATTTTTAATTCAAATATCATTGGATTTCATTATCATTTATATTTGAAATAACTATGCGTGATACTCTTAAAAATGAAGGATAGTGTGTCTTCGGATTATATGTGGGAACCGGGAGAGAGAGACGAAAAGCAATGCGATTTTCTATGATGCTGCTTGAGGATACTAATCAATATAAAGTGGGGCTGGCGAAAGAGAGGGAGACAAATTAAAATTAATGCGATTTTCTATAATGGCACTTGAGAATACCAATCAGCATTTTTTTATTACAGAACAATTTGGTCTTAAGTCCATTAAAATGGGAAAGGAGGAGTGAATATTAAATATATTCTGGATTTAATATTTTGGGGTTCTTGGACGGTTAAAACCATATTTGCAGAAGATTTTTAATTGTTTTAGTAACAGATTTTCTAACAGAAAATGCAATAATTTGCCATTCTGGGCATTTTGAGGCCGAATAACGTCTTTAAAGAAAATTGTAGATATGTTTTATCATAGCCACCATGTAAAGAGGAGAGAAGAGAGCACATGCAGGCATATACCCTATTTAAAATCGCCACAGGAATATGCACAAAATGTTTGAGATTTTTGCTCCAATCGTTAATTTTTGCTCTTGTTCATCTAGACCTGCTCATTCAATTAGTTCCATAAGTTCACACAGTTACGTCAGTTCATGTGACATTAGTTGTATCTCAATTCAATTTAAAATTGATGGGGGCAGAAAAATAAATTTCAATACAAACCTGAACCCACTGGTTGAGCAATATGAAGAAGCAGAAACCACAGAACTGATCGAATTAATTGAAATGTGGAACTAAAATTGTCTGTGGACCTAAGTGAATGGCTTAAATAGGTCGTTTCAGTTCTTTCGATCAACTGCTCCAATTAACTTTTACTCTTCTTCATCTAGATCTTTTCGTTCAATTAGTTCCATAAGTTCACATAGTTACATCAGTTCTTGTGGCATTAGTTGTATCTCTCTGTTAACAAAATTGAACGTCGTACACCATTCAATTTGAAATAGTTGTGCACAGATAAATAAATTCCAATACAATCCTGAACCCACTGGTTGATCAATACCAGACTATTTTATTCCAATACAAACTGATCCCGCTGCTTGAGTAATACGAAGAAGCACGAATGACAGAATTGATCGAATGAGAATACTAATTGAACGACAATGAACTATGTAACTAATTTCATGCCATACATAGTTCCTTTTGCAGTGCACCCTAAAAAATGATCGAACTGTTTTAGGATTGCGGTTGCCCAACTCGTATGATCCAAATTCAAACCAGTTCTACATATTTACTTTCTCTATTTCCGTTTTTGGTTATATCTCATTGGTGCATGAAGTTTCTGTTCATCTCTGTTAGGTCTTAAAATGGTAGTACTTCTACTATTCAAATTTTGTTTCTCTATTATTTTTCCATTATAACTTTCTATGTAGTGCATTTTAGATTCCGTAGATTTTAATTAGTTTAATTTGATTTGTTTTCTCTCTGTTGTCTCTTCTCTCATAATTTCTCTACGTTTCTGGCTGGTGGAAGTAAGTTTTAATTCGGTTTGCTCCTATTACTGACAAGGACACAAAGTGTCCTTGTTACGAATGTGTGTGTGTGACATGTATCATTATGACGTTTTTTGTTTTGTCTTCTTTTTTTCATGTTGTTCTGAACATGCATGAATAACAGTTCTCTTTATTTCGGGGTTTTCAGACGACGAAGATGACGATGACGAAGAGGATGATGATGAAGAGGAAGACGATACACCACAAGGACAAGCTGCTCCTGCTGCCTCATCCGATGACGATGATGAAGAAGATGATGACGATGATGATTATTTGGATCGTTTGTTCGATGACATTTTGGGAGGTAAGTTTGAAAGTCGAAAGGAAAATGTAAAAAATAACAGTACTTTGTAACATAACCTTCATAAGAAATTTATTCATTTTAATTTAAAAATCATTGGAAAATTTGCTTAACTTGACAGTTAATTCTGCCTATCGTACATACTATTATGTCTTTGTTCCTTTGTATGTACCATGCAGAAGATAGCAAAATAGATCTATCTATTTTTATACCCTCCACTGTAGTAAGGAGGATATATTAATATTATCATTACCGGCCCTATACAAAAATTCCAATTCGAAACATTTCCATTGAGATCCACGATGTTAGTCTCACTTTCCAAAGCCCTCTCTGAAAACCCGTTCCTATCTTGTAGTTATGCTCTCTTCTGACGCAATCAGATAGACGTCTTTTTTTCTTGAAAACAAGTCAAGTTCAAAGATCAGCTACATTTAGGGGCAGTCCTCCCATGACGGTGCCTTAAATTTTCTGGCAAAAGTTTTCGAAACTAAATTGGCTTAGCAGTTGAATTGTTTATTTTGAAAGTAGATTTTGTCCATTTTTTCATATATTGAGATATTTAAAGGTTTGGGTTTGATTTCTTTCAAAAATGTGGTTGAGTGGTATTAATTTTGTTTGTGGCTTTGTGCCCTTAAATATGATGGAATATATAACGTAATAAGTTTTGTAAACATTTCTAAAAATCAAAGACTTGTATTAGAACCGAATATGGACTTAAACTAGTTTCAAAATAAACGACTCAGTTAAGAAACATCTTTATCAAAAATACTGATTGGTTAAAAAATAATACGTAGTTAAATATAGTGTCCATATTTTTTATATGGTTTCCAGTGAATTCCAAACCCTAATTGCAAATACCAAAACCCCAATGGGGTGTAGGGTATTATATATTCAATCTTTCGTTCTTTCTTTACGGGCGATTGCAAGCATTCCCGAGCTTTCCCCAGAACATGGGCTTCAGGACAGATGCTTCTATATGATACCAAAAACCCAAGAAGACAAAGGGTACCATATAGCCAACCTTTGGATCTTTCTTTTCGGGCGATTGTAAGCATTCCTGAGCTGTCCCCCGAACATGGGCTTCAGGGCAGATGCTTCTATATGAAACAAAATCATCCTTTTTGGAACAAAATTTCCTCAGCGTATATATATATTTTGCAATCGATAATTAACAAACTTCTTATTTTGTCTCACCATTTTTCAGATGACGAAGAAGAAGATGACGACGATGATGAAGATACCGCCTCAAGTGTACAAAACACCATTGCTGCCCAACCCGCCGCACCCATCGAAGACTTAGCTCCAGCTGCCTCCGCTGCTGCTGCCCCAGCCAATGCCGGTATTTCCGATGGTGTTGATCTACCCGCCGAAAGTGGCAACTCTGCCGATACATTGAGCGATGCCAATGCCTCCAATGCTGATATTGCTCCTGCCGGCAGCAGTAACCAGAACGAAGGTGAACTAGATGTTTTTTATGATGAAAATTCTAACATTATTGTAGATAGTATCAGTAGTAGTGGTATTAGCAGTAGTAGTAGTAGTAATAGTATTAGTAGTGGTAGTGTAATTGGTAATGTCAACGGTGCTAGTGGCAGCGACCTTGATGCCAATATCATTGCCAGCGACAATAGTGGTAGTCAAGTTGATAGTCTCACTAGCTCAGAACAGATTCATCTAAACACAAAACAACAAATCCAACAAGTACAACAACAGCTCATTACAAACAGCCCATTTGACACTCTGAAAAACACACCAACAACAACAACAACATCTACCGCAACCAACTCCATACAGAAACCATCAAGTAGTACCACTAATAACAAATTAAATAATTTAAAGAATAACAATAACAAGAATCAAAATCAGAATCACATCGCTTCTGATCTAAGTTCAAATCTGACACCGGCTGAGGCTGTGGGCATTAATAAGACCCCAACGGCCGCTGTAAGTGCCAAACCGGTGAAGGCAACGAACATTGATCAGGATGCCGATGACGATGATGATGAAGATGATGATGATGAAGAAGATGAACTTGATGATGGAGTCGATGAAATTACAGGTGCCCTAACTGGTGATGATGATGAAGCCGATGACGAGGAGGAGGATGATGATGACGATGATATTATTGGTGATGATGTGATCGAGGCCCGTCGTGAAGCACGTGAGTCCCAAACAACAACAACAGCTAAGAAACATACCACCAGCAAAAAATCAACAAGTGCTTTGAAGAGTAAAAAATCATTGAAAGCTTAAGAAAGAGATGAAGGCCATTGTGTTTACCATAGCTCATTAACTTCTCGCTCCTCCCAAAAAAATATTAAAAAAAAACAACAACAACAATTAAACAAGGCCAATGCATAAATGACACAAGCGACCTCAATTAAGGACCATTCTGAACGATCTATAAGCCTCCAAGCATTTATGTTTGATTTTCTTTTAAGATTTTCCGTGTGTGTGTATATGTGTTTTAACCCTTTTCCAACATCTAACTAACATTGTCATGCTCATTACGAAATGTGTGTGCGAGTTTGTCTGTTTTTTTTTTACCATAAAGACTGGCAGACAAACAGATGACAAGAAAACAGAATAGAGCAAAGTGTTTTTTTTTTTTGCTTTTTATTTCTACACTGATGATAAGCAGACTAAATTTGTCTGTTTATCACCATCTATGTGTAGTTGTTGGGTCAATGTCCATTTTGCCAGTTTGTTTTATCTCTTAAATTAGTCCATTTTTGTCTTGTCAGCAAAATAGCAAAAGAAAATGACAGAAAAAAAGATTGGGTCCATTCTCAAGATTCTTTCCTTTGAGAGGAAAAGTGTAAAATCAACAACAGGCTTGTCCTCTTTCGCACACATGCATACGCGTCCATCCTTGGCCCACTTAGCGTAAGGAGAATTTCGCACTTCTTGTCTGTAACAGCACTCACACACACACACACACAAATCTTTAATTTTAACGAATTTGCACCGATGCAACAACAAAAACAAAGAAAACGTAGTTCAAATTTTTTTCACCACTATTTGCACTTTTTTACTTTTAAAAGCACAACTTGTTGAAAAGAAAAACAAAAAAAAAAAACATTTTATATAATATGTCATGCAATTTCGTTTCATACACCTTCATGTTCATGTACAAAAAAAACCCGACGATGAGGATGAAGAGAAGAGAAAAAAACATAAATGTATTTCTATTAATGTTATTACATAAAAACAACAACAACTACTATATGAAAATGGCTAAGAACATTAAATATCCCTAAATTTTTTCTTAAGGATATTCAGTGTTAGTTAGTTTATTTCAATGTAACGTAACGTAGCTTATAGTAACGTAACGTAAAGTAATGTAAATCTAATGTATCGTAGCAACATCACAACTATCTTAACAATGCACATTACCTACAATCTATCCTTCCTTTCTCTTTAGTTATTAGTTAAATGTATTTTTAAATTATTTATTTATTTATTTTATTTTTGATTTGTAATGTAATTTATTTATTTATTTATTGATCACAATTACACCACAAAAAAATCTACAACAACACTAAACTGTCTTTTCTTTCATTCTGTCTATCTGTCTGTCTCGCCTGTCTATCCTCCTGCCTATCTTTATTCTCTATCCGTAAAAATTAAAAAAAAGAAACATATTAATAATTGTATGCATTTAAAAGGGTAGAGAATTGAAACACTAAAACTCCTTATTCGTGGATCCAAACTATGTCCGGTCCAACGCTTGAAAAATACTTTTTTTAAACACCAAATTGGAAAATTCCGTCGTGACCTTTTTATTGACTTCCAATGAGGTGGAGATAATATTGGTTTACTACAAAAAATGGCTTTTTATTTTGTTTTACAAAAAGTAAGGTTGTGTCAACTAGATTATATATCTAAAAAATAATGCAAATTATCAAAATCTCATGCTAAGACATATTTAAAAAAATGAAGTTGTCTTTGAAGCTAAATTCAATTTATGAAATTAGAAAAAATCTCTTTTAAATTAAAAAAATGAATATAAAACAACATTTTTCAAAAATTGAATACGCTTCCTATGAGGCAATTCACAAATAAAAATAACTTTTATTTGACATAACCTAACTTTCTTACGACACATAAATAAATTTGAAATTTTGTATTAAATTATAATTGACCGGAACAATTCCACACATTGTCTTCTTTCCCAAATACAAAACACCATAAAACACTTAAAACACACTTTTCCCCCTTTCTCACAAAACACAAGACACAAAATTGAAAAATAAAAAAAATACTACAATTTCATAATTTTTTTTCAATATTTATTTATTCTAATTTAAAAATGTTTTAACTTGTTCTCTTTTATGTAAAATCCCCCCTTTGAAAAGTGTTTTTATGTTAGACAAACAAAAAGCAAACTCTCCCAGAGATATATAAAACAAACATTTGAAAAATTAAATGAAAATAATTTTGAAAACAGAAAAATAAATAAATTTGTGTTTTATTTTAACTTTAATAAATTGGTGAACTACTCTATATGTTTTTATTTGAAAAGGACCAGAAGGCGTAACTTGTCCATTGCATTCAACTAAAACGCCCTTCCGCCCTTCATGAAGACAACAACAAACAAAAGTAGCAAAATTGGCTAAAAGGCATTTTTCAAGCGTTTGTTTGTTCTCCCTCACCCCCATCTAAAAAACAGTAGTAATAACATTTTCTCTTTCCTTACTTCTCCTAACACTTTCAATATTCATACATATATATCCTCATTTTTTTGTCGTGTTGGTTTTGTTCTGTCAAACACTTAAATGCTGTTAACCGTTTATCACCTACATTGATGCCATTCGAAATGGCTGAGTTGTTGCCTTTCCTAATCACCTGCTTTATCCAATGTTTCCTTTGCACACTTTTTTCATGTTCTCCCCCCGCAAGTTACGCCTATTTTCTCTCTGTACCACTAACATGCACATATTTAACTCCCACAGCTACATGTGTGGGCTTCTGTAAGTAAGTATGTTTGGGGTTATGGTTCAATCGTTTCCTTTTTTCCTTTTCGCATTTTTCATGTTTCCAACAACTAGTTCTATTGTCGTCTTTCCCTTTTTTTGTGTTGTGTAAAAATTAATATAATCCATCACTAGTATTTGATTCTTTTCTTTTTCTTTTTTTGGTAACATGAGATTTACTCAGATTTATGGTTAGGCATTTGTGAACAGTAACAGAAAATTTATGCTCCGATTATCATTGAATTTGGAACAAGCAAACAAACGAAATAAGTACCCATTAGATTGACGTAATTTATATTTTAGTTATTCGGTAGAAAAAGAGACAATAAATAAGCAAATCTACAGGCAGGGGTTAACATTTTATGGCTTTGAAAACTTCTACAAAATTCCATGGAAATTTCAGAAAAACTAAACCTTTGGGGACGAATTACTTAAAAATGTATTTGCAATATTTAAAGAAAAGCCATTAAGGAACGTACCAAAGTCGAAAATTGCCACGTTTACGACACCGTACACCACTGGGGGACCCCACCCATTTCCAGTTTCAAAAAATTTAATTTTTAATTTGATTCGAATCTACACTAATTCAAGAATGTCTCTATAAAACAACTTTTGAATATATAGCCGATTTATTGTGTCAGCATCAAGCGACGGCTGAACTGTTTCCTAAACTTTCCACGTTTATGCATAGCACCCATATAAGGGTCCCCACCAATTTTCGGTACCTAGGGTTCTTAAGGTCGTTTTTCAATCGAAATCGCTGAAGTTTGGTACCATGGGCTCTTATTATGTACCAAACTTCTCCACTAAAAATTATAAATATAGGTCAATTTCTTCGGGTAGCCCCCATTTAAGTATACCCCCCATTTGTTGATATTTTGGGGTTCTTGAGTGCGTTTTTTACCGAATTCGCTGAAATTCGGTACATTGGGTTCTTGGTGGGTAGCGAACTTCTCCACCAAAAATTATAAATATAGGTTAATTTTTCGGGTAGTCCGCCCAATTTTCTGTATTTTGGGGTTCTTTAGCGGTTTTTTTTCAATTCGTATATGGTAATAATCTCTTTTTTTAGGGGTACCTATACCACAGTGTGGTGATTTGGATATAGCTCCCATATATAGTTTCGTCCGATTTTTTGTAAATGGGGAACCGAACTCCCAATATTGCTCCGATTGAGACAAAATCACGTATTTAACTTCCGATCCATTTCAATGGTCCTCTAAAGATGCCATGTCTATTCGATCTAAAGGATTTTGCTACAAAGTTTGGAATTCTAAGACGAATTAGTCATCTATTGTAATCATTCCGCCTTCTAAGGATATCGTGATAAATTACTCTAGAATGCTATATATCGGCCAGCATTTAGGCACCTCTTGAAGAAAAGTGTTGAGATACAAAACTAAAATATTCGCTAATTTCTAGCTAAGTAATCAATATTGGCCTCCCTTTAAGTAAAAACTCATATAACTTTTTACACTAAATTGCAGTAATTTGAGAATTTTATACACATGTTCCACTCTACTCCCTTAATACAGGTGCCATATATCGTTTTAAATACGACGGTCTAATGAAGAAATTTTTCATATACAAGTGATATGAAATTTTTTAACATAGCCTAAATTGTGAATAACGGACCGTAATTATTGTTGAAATCCGTAATACTAAACAATATTGATAATGTTTCGTACGAAGATTGTCTACACAATGTGATATTCGGTTGAAAAAAATTTCTGAACTCCTCAAAATACCGATTATTTGGTGGTACCGCTATATGAAGTCTGTAGCACAAGCTATATGTCTATAAACAATGAGATTCCAACACATCGAAATATTCATCGAAGTACACATAAATTATTTATATTCTTGATCAGGATGCGATGTATGGTATTGCAGTATATAACAATAATTTTTCATTTCGAGTTGTTGTTGGGTAACACAAATCTTTACTTCTCCACAACATGCCTGTTTTATAGTCATTATTTAGCGGGTCAAATGGATCCTGACTTTTGTGTAAAAAATGACACAATTTGTATTCTATGGCGTATATATATATATATATATATATATTTCGGAAGGCTGTAGACCCAAGAAGTAGACAGTATATCCAAGAGTAGTGGTTTGCCTTTAAATTAATACCAATTATATTATCGTATGTACTCGGGTGTGGGAGTTAGACTTAAATATTTATAGGTGCTTACGTATTCAGATATTAATTAGTAATCCATTAATAATGGAGAGCAGAAATAATGCGCTGATCGCTTTGAAATTTTCCATGAGGTTCCAGTTATAGTCAAGCACAACCGCCTATAATTTTCAGTGATGATCACATAAAAAATTTGGGATAAAGTGGACCCAAAACTTAATTTTTTTGTTTTTTCGAGTCGATCTATAGACCACAAGCCGTACATCACATCACAACCCACGGTGAAGGGAATCTCGATAAGTAATAGCAGGGCTGTAATAAATATTGGGAATATTCGGAAAATATGTCAGTATAAGGAAGAGGTGCTGTTGATCTCTAATCGGTCAAGAGGGTGTAAAATTCACGAAAGATTGCCCAGGCTCGAAAGAAAGTAAGAGTTCCGTGGTAGTTGTGTAGGGTATCTTATGTTTTTTATTATTGTAATTAAAAGCTCATATATATTATATATATATTAAAAGCATAGAATAAATTTATGAGTCGATTTATGCATGTCCGTCCACGTTAAATTGTAAACAAAGTACAGGTCGCACAGCACATTTATTTGGCGCAAGGACGAACCCTATTCAGGTTTATATATGGCTTCCATATACAGTTTCGTCCGATTTTTGGTAAATGATGCAGCAAACACCCCCTTTTAGTCGGATTGAGACAACATTTTGCACAGCGTATTGAATTTGGTCTAGATTGATGTATGCGAAATTCAATTGGAATCGGTTCTCATTTATATATAGCTTCCATATATAACTTAGTCCGATTTTATGTAAATAGAGCATCGAATAGACAAATTAGTTCCAGATTGTTTTATGCGAGGTTTTGTTGGAATCGGTTCAGATTTAGACATAGCTCCCATATATAGTTTAGTCCAATTTTATGGAAATAGAGCATCAAATAGACCAATTTAGGACGATTGGCACAAAATGTTGCTCAGCGTACTGAGTTAAGTCCATATTGATGTATGCGAAGTTTTGTAGGAATCCGTCCAGATTTACATATAGCTCTCATATATAGTTTTGTCTGATTTTTGGTAAATGATGCACCAAACACCCAATATTCATTTAGATTCGATTCAGACAACATTTAGCACAGCGTATTGAATTTGGTCTAGATTGATGTAAACGAAATTCAGTTGAAGTCAGTTGCACCGAGTACTGAATTGGAATTGCTTCGGATTTCGATATAGCTCCCATAAATAGTTTCGTCGGATTTTATGTCAATGGAGCACATTCTGTTAATGTTTTCCGATTGAGACAAAATTGTGCATATCGTGTTGAAATTACTACAGGTTGACATCCATGAAGTTTTGTTGAAATGTGTTCAGATTTAGGTATAGCTTCCGTATACATTTTCGTCCGGCAGTACAAAATGAAAAAATTCGCTGTTGCAAACATAAATTTACTGTGAAAAATTTACTGTGCAGGGGGGGCCCGGGCCCCCCCCCTGCGTACGTCCCTGGTATATAGCATCTCTTGTATGTACACAATGTGGCAAAGTGTATCTCCGACTTTTGAACTTTCCTTTGTTTTTTTATTTATTTATAGTATTGTCTACAATAAGACCTAACATTATTTCTTGAGATTCCTGGAGTTTTCCCAATTTTAGTCAAATATGTCGGTTGTAGATTCAACCATCTTGGGTTGAAGACCTCTATAACTGTACCCGCATTTGCAAATAGTTTATGCATAATAATCGGACTATCACATCATTGGATTTTTAACATTTACTTAAAATCAGTCGAAATTGTATATGGGAACTATATTTAAATATATAGTGATTAATGAAAATTTGAAACAATCACTTCGTGATTCAGTTTGTTTGCTAATAAATTCACAATTACAGTCCTAGGTTAGAGAACAAAAGCTGAAATTATAAGTATATATGCATGTTTTTTTTTTAAATTTTATTCATTGACAGTGCTTAGTTTTACATTGTACTATAAATATTACATCGAACAATGGAATTAATTAGTATTTATTATCATGTATTTGATGCAAAAAAAAAACATATAATAAGAAATTATGTATTCATTGATATTTTATTAAGAGTTTATTATCACACACGCGTATTTATTTATTAGTATATATAATATACGGTTTATTTATATATATATGAATATACTTTATTTGTTTATATAAATATATATCAACATCCTTATCGACCATATACACACTTACACATGGTACAATAATAATCCGTAAAATATGTTTTGAAAATATAAAAAAAATACCAAATATCCATGTTGTTTTCTATATTAAAAATATTTGTTTTTAATCTGAAAAAAAAAGAAAAAGAGAAAATAAATTCTTATATGTCACTACTCCATTCATGTTTTTAATGCTATTTTTGAAATTTGTATTGACTTCAAAAGAATAATAATAACAATATATATATATATATATATATAACATTTCAACAATTTATATCTCAAATAAATTGAAATTCATTAAAAAATAATATTAAAAAAATAAAAAAAAACAATGAAAAAATTCCTCAACAACAATATAAATAAAATTGGAAACTAGCTACAACATTGTATTATTGTACCATGCTCATAACACATATCCATCACTCATAAAAAAACAACATCAAACAATTTTTAATATGCAAATTTCTGACTAATCAAATTCTCTGTTCTATTTTATGGTCACATTTTGTGTGTATTTTCATTTGATACATCACATCGAACACGCGATACCAACATGTTCAGGTGAATTGAAAAACAATATCATTGATATGTCCGGTGACGCCTTCCAGGAACGTAATAATCAATTCGTCGATGCCATATTCGCTCGTATCAATCGTATTGTATCCGATAACTATGACCCATTTGTCGTGCAATTGACTGGTCGTTCGGCCGCCATTCACAATACACCAAATGGTGGTGGCGCGTCATCGACGAAAAGCGGCATTCCCAACCGGAACAAGGAGCAACAAATCACACATAAAACAAAGACCGCAAAGCCACAAGCCACCAATACATCAATTAAGAAGTTGTAAGTTAAAAAAAGAAAACAAAAAACAGACAAAAATACATACAAGTGTATACATATAGTAATCGCTGCACTTAAAAAAATGATATTTTGTACATATAAAAAATTTTATAACAAAAACGGGTGATAGCGAAAATTTGGTTCTAAAATTCACCAACTCATTAAGTGAACATAATAACAACACTATGAACAGAACTTGCAAAAATTAGTTAACTTTATCCAGACACCACCGCATATACATATATATATATATATACTAGCTGAACCCGTGGCGCTTCGCTGCCCCTACTTAAGTATTAACATAGGGTAGTCCACGTAAATGCAATGTTTTTTTTTAAAGAACCTACCATTTGATGGAATTTACCCTTCTGCAAAACCTACTGCAGTACCCTTCATTCCCATTACCACCTACTTTTATTTCTGTATTTTCAGTAGTTTGCCTATAATATGGTTTGGATCCCTTTCTCGCTGCGATTAATATCACAAAGATCCTTGCTGCATAATCCTTGCTAGCTTGAAATTTTATATCTTTGTTTTATTGCCAAAAAAGGGCTTCAAAAAGAATACATCACAACTTTATATTTTTACTGAACCTAGATTTATAATTGGACTTACCATGTAATTCCATAGTATTTTTAAGAAACTTAGATCAATTCCGAAGATGGTGTGACAATTAAGTTACTCATAATCATTTCAAGTCAACTGTGATGATAATCCACCAGAGATTTTTGAATCGTATAACTTTTTATCCAAAATCCGCCTTTTTGCATTTGTATATCTCACTTATACTGTTGATACATACTTTTATACAATTAATACGCGTTTTCTCAAATAGATGTAAAATTTTTGAAACCTAAAAACAAAACAAAATCTAAAAATGAAATGTTTTTTTTTTCAAACTGACAAAATGAAAAAAAAAAAATATAATGCCAATATTTTTTCATTTTACACAAATTTTTATCCATTATATGATGATAATGAAGAGATGAAAATCAGCAGACGTTAACGGAATTATTTAACTGATGGTTATTATTATTGCTGATAATGACATAATATGACCAAAAATTATTAGTCGAAAATTCTCGATTTGAATTCATTTTTTAAATCCTGGTCATTTAAGATTGGATGTGTAATTATCAGACTATAATACACACGTTTATGAACCAATTTATTTAAGATATGCATAGAAACTATATATTAGTTCAGAGGTATGATTACTGTTGATGCTATAAATTCCCCCCATTGTGTCACGCCAATTTTTATATGGATGATGCGTATTTGTCACCAACTTACTCAGACAAATTTTGAAGTTGGAATCTATAACCCTTCTTAATATATAAGCATAAAAATGTAATATTATTTCAGATGTACGATTACTTTCGATGCTTTAACTCTATATCCACGCGGAATTTTTCAAGTATGTATAGCCTATGTTATTTCCCTGGGACGGTACGACATGCGGTGAAAATCTCAGTAAAATCGGTTTAACGGGTTTTGAGTCTAGAAGCGAAACATTTTTTATTTCCTTCATGTAAATTATTTAAGTGCAACGGAGAGTGCATTTTCCCCCAATCGTTCCACGCTCAAGTTTGTATGGATGATGTGTATTAACACCTACGTCATTCAGACAAATTTTAAAGGTGGTACATGTAACGGTTCTTAAGATATACGCATATTACATGTTCAGAAATTTTGAGGTATGTTTACTATTGATGCTATAACTCTGCATCCACGCGGAATTTTAGAAGTTTGTATAGCCTATGTTACTTTCAGGGCATGCCCCGACATACAGTGTAAATCTCATTAAGATCTGTTCAGCGGTTTTTGCGTCTATCGGTAACATACAAACAAACAAACAAATTTTTTTCTATTTTATATATATATAGATATATATATATATATTATTCTATTACAGCTAACAGAAAGAAATTTTTAGTCAAATCGGTCCCGCCGTTCTCAATCGATGAGTTGCTATACATTGTTTACATCATTTGTGTAATCATTTTTTTCGTTTGACTCCCACGCGCTTTTCACGAAAACAGGTTATGTATGGATTGGTGTCGGAATACTTAACGTCGATTAAGCACCCAAAATCTAATCGGGCAAAACGCAAAGAAACTATATAGCGTGCCATCTGTCAAACGATCTTAAAATTAAACCGAAACACTCCTCACCTCCCATAGAGCATATACATAAAGTTTGGTAAAAAATCCGTGCAGTAGTTCTTGAGTTACGGTACAAAAACACAAAAAACACTAAATATTGCGCCATCTGTCGGATGAACTTCAAACTACACAGAAACACTCCTCATGCCCCATAGAGCTTGCACATACAATGTGGTCAAAATCCGTGCAGTAGTTTTTGAGTTTAGCGATCACGAACATACACGTAATTTATATGTATATATATATATATATATATATATTAGAACTCATGTGCAATGTTGGCCCACAAAATTCTAATACCAATGCGAAATTTCGTGTCGGACGAAATTCCAGATTCAGTTGGCTTGCCCTTCAGGTTTTCGTGTAAATAGAACATACATATTGGTCGTACATTCATCGTTTTTGTAATAAAAAAAAAAACAGTATGCCTCTTAGTATCAGTTAAGAATCTGTCACTTTTTTGCAATGTACTGCCTAAAGTAACATCGCAAAGTTAGGACAATAAGCCCACACTATTGCAACCACTAGTGGGCCAGGCGACAAGCACACAGCATAACTTTATAAAGTGATACATCCAATTGATTTTTTATCTACATTCTAGTCGGCTGTTATTTCTTTTGTTGTTATTATTTTCATTTTCGTTTTTTTTATTTTGCAATCATAGAAAAAATACAAAATCGGAACCACGTAGCAGCAGTGCAAATACAGACAGCATCGACAATTTGCCCAAGGACAATCAAGAGACTGAAAAAGCCAAGTTGCAACAACAATTGGAGCAATTGCAGGCACACCAACAAACCCTAAAAGCCACGGAACAAATTGAAAATAATGTATCTGGTCAGGAGGAGCAAAACAGTGATACAACAGCAGCAGTCGCATCAACATCAGGCGAAAAGAAAGTCGTCGGCACAGAATTGAGACCGGAAACGCGCACAGTACATGCCAACAACGTTGTCAAATCGGGAAATCAAAAGAAAGCCACAACAAAGGCTCACAAACAAAATTCGAACAAAAAAGTCCATAATGGCAATTCAGCTGCGGCAGCGGGACCAGCATCGGGCAGCAAGGGAACAAGTAACAAGCTAAAACTGAAATCCACAATCACAAATAAAAATGACAAGTCACCACAACATGGTGGTAAGGATGGCAGCGGTGATTTCCAAAAGGCCGAAGGCAGTCTATCGGGATTGGCATCATTGAAGCGTGTCGGCAATGTGAAAGTGGTGACCGATCCGGAAGGACGCAATTCAACCATTAAGGCAAAGTTCACTTTGGGTCCACTCATATTACGTGTCGAGAAATCATTCAAACGTGGTGGTGTTGAGAATGTTAAGAGTGCTACGGCTCGCACCAATGAAATGATCGGACGCATTAAATTTAGTGTCGTCAATGATCGTGCCACATTAATGTCCATTAAGGTGCAACAACCGAAACAGGTGAGTAGATTATGTAAATAATAAATATATAAGTTTTAATTCAAAAACTAATGATGCGGTAGCTGTAAAAAAAATCCCCAGAGTCTTTTGAAGATTTTGACCAACTAAATGTATGTGTCAAGCCAGGGACTGGACACCGCCATCAAAGGGAGTATTTTTGGGATGCACAAAATTAATATACAGTAGACCACGGATATAAGAACATCTAAAACCAGTACGGAAAGTAGTAAAGTCGGACTGGGCCGACTATATGATACCCTTCACCACTTTGTTTGGCCAATCTTTGGTTCTTTAGTGTACAATTTACATTAAATCGGACGAAAATATATATTGGAGCTATATCTAAATCTGAACCGATTTTCTCGAAACTTCGCACACATCATTCTGGACCTAATTCCGTACTCTGTGCCAAATTTCATGCAAATCGAAAGATATAGAGGGACTTTGGTGCCCCATTTACCTTAAATCGGACGAAACTATATATGGGAGCTATATATAAATCTGAACCGATTTTCTCGAAACTTAACACACATCATTTTGGACCTAATGCAGTACTCTGTGCCAAATTTCATGCAAATCGAAAAATATCGAGGAATTTGGTACCCCATTTACCATAAATCGGACGAATATATATATGGGAGCTATATCTAAATCTGAACCGATTTTCTCGAAACTTGTCACACATCATTCTGGACCTAATGCAGTACTCTGTGCCAAATTTCATGCAAATCGAAAAATATCGAGGAATTTGGTGCCCCATTTACCATAAATCGGACGAAAATATATATGGGAGCTATATCTAAATCTGAACCGATTTTCTCGAAACTTGTCACACATCATTCTGGACCTAATTCAGTACTTTGTGCTAAATTTTATGCCAATCGAAAGATACAGAGCGACTTTGGTGCCCCATTTACCTCAAATCGGACGAAGCTATATATGGGAGCTATATCTAAATCTGAACCGATTTTCTCGAAACTTGGCACACATCATTCTGGACCTAATTCAGTACTCTGTGGCAAATTTCATGCAAATCGAAAGATATAGAGGGACTTTGGTGCCCCATTTACCTTAAATCGGACGAATATATATATATATATATATATATATATATATATATATGGGAGCTATATCTAAATCTGAACCGATTTTCTCGAAACTTGGCACACATCATTCTGGACCTAATTCAGTACTCTGTGCCAAATTTCATGCAAATCGAAAGATATAGAGGGACTTTGGTGCCCCATTTACCTTAAATCGGACGAATATATCTTTATATATATATATATATATATATATATATATATATATATGGGAGCTATATCTTAATCTGAACCGATTTTTCCTAATAGGGGTTATCAATAGGGTTCGTCCTTGCGCCAAATAAGAGACTTGTGCCAAATTTCATCTAAATCGGATTATAAATGCGACCTGTACTTTGTTTACAATTTAACATCTACAGACGGGCATGCATAAATCGACTCAGAAAGTGATTCTATGCATATTCTCAAAAGGAACCATGAGTCTATCTCGTTTCCTTTTGCCTGCTACAAACATATGGACAAAGACATAATACCCTGTACCACAGAGTGGTGAAGGGTATAAAAATCGAGAAATTTGTTCTTATAAACGGGTTTTTCTTATATGAATGTATTTTATATAACAAACTGTTTTCATTTATGGGTGAAACATTTTCATATATCCGTGTTTTTCCTATGTAATATGTTTTTATATCCGTGGTCTACTGTACCCCCATTCTTTATGTGGATGACATAAAAATCCCTTTAATATTCACTTGCAACCCAGTTGTGCGATATTTCCCAGTAAAAAAATATTATGGAAAACAATTAAATAAATTTCTATTTAATTTTTAGGTTGAAGTGGAAAGCAAAGACAACCATGACCGTACCAGAGAATTTGTTTGGCGCCGTACACCTAAAATAGCCAAATTGGTCAACGAAAAGCTTAAAATCGCAGCCGAAACATTCTTTGCACCACAGGGCGTAGAAGTTGTAAGATTGTAGGTCAATAGTTGTTGTAGGACTTTAAAGGAGATGCAATCACTATCTAAACGTAAGCTAAAAACACGATAACATTTAAGAAATACTGGTAATTAATTTCGCTTTAGTTGCAGGCATTGAGCATTAATTGACATGAGACTCAACATCAAAATTTGATTGTCAGCATCTCCGCTACTACTTCATATTCATCAAATTGTCAGCGCATATTTTTCGCGACCATATGACAAATAGCCTAATATTTATAATTATTATTTATTACATTTATTTATTAAAAACTTAAATTTAGTAAACAGTAACTAATTTATTGTCTGACACATTAATCTTGTAATGTAAGAACTATTTATTATTTGTAATTAAAACGCCTCTTGTCGTTCTTGTGTTATGCACCAGAATTGAGTTAGAAATGTGTAATCGTATTTATGGAATTTTATATTTTAATTTAATTTATTACAATTTATGACAAATTTTCTTATAGAAGTTTGTAAACCCTTCCATTTTAAGAATAAATTATTTATCATATGTAAAAAATGTCAAGAATGTGGTAGTGTGTGGTATGATATTATATACATTCAGTGTGTGTGTGTGGGTATGTGAGAAATTTATCACATTTTACGATTTGCTAATAGGTGTAAAATACCGACATTAAGCAACGATTCTTTAAGTTTGGTCAGTATTACAGCTCCCCTCCCATTCACAATATCAAAATTACATCAATAAATCGTTCATCCTCTTCAAACATTACTACGTACGAGGTTTGATAATAATACCTACGAAGTTTGATAAAAATTCCATTATTTTCGGTCGAATGTATAGGTAAGTTTCTGACCACAAAATAAAACTGTTATCATGCCTCAACCAACGTTTTTGAGGGACTTGGACAAAAGGTCGGATGGAGCCGACTATATGATACCCTTCGCCACAAGAACTGGTAATATCCCGTAGATATTAGAGACATGTCATCTATGGAAGACCATTGAACTGGAATCGGGCGAAATAACTTGCGATCTACATAGATATTGAAACCAATAAAAAAACATACACGTGCCATTCTGAAATCTATAAAAATGTTCATGTCAATAGGCCAGAACAATTATGTATGTGAGCGATATCTAAATCTGTACCGATTTCAACAAATCATCATAGATATCAAACTGGGCAAAATTTAGTCTTAATCGGACAAATATTGGGAGTTAGAGCACCATTTACCTAAAATCGGACAAACTATATATGGGAGCTATATCTAAATCTGAACCGATTTCAACAAAACGTCACATACGTCAAACTGGACTTACTTCAGTACGCTGTGCAAAATGTTGTCAGAATCGTACAAATATTGGGAGTTTGGTGCACCATTTACCTAAAATCGGACGAGTATAAATATGTGCATACGGCACCATAACGGTAACATTCGTATTTATTTATTCAGATATATTTATTATACATCCACCATAGTATGGAGGGTATATTAATTTTGTTTTCCCGTTTGTAACTCATCGAAATAATAATTTTCGACCCTATAAAGTATATATATTCTTGATCAGCTTAAAATTCTAAGACGATCTAAGCATGCCCGTCTGTCCGTCCGTCTGTTGTAATCACTCCAGCGTCTAAACGAGTTGAGATAGATCGCCAAAATTATGCACAGGGTCGTCTTTTGTCTGCTGGCAGGTCAAGTTCGAAGATGGGATGGGTTCAATAATGAACTATATATGAACCACAACAAGGGAGTGGATATTCCCCATCTTCGAACTAGAACTAAGTTTGGAATAAATAATAATATGGCCAAAGTTTGGATGAAATCAAAATTTTCTGAAACAAATTTGGTCCAAAGAAACGTGGGGTCTAGAAACATTTTAACCGTGTCAAAGTGTATACACCCTCATTATCCATAAAGCTGAGGGTATAATTTTCCATTAAAATTTTCTGAAATTTGTTTTATTGTTTACATTGTGGTTTACATAACCGGTTTGTGGAAATGTCGATACAGGTCTACTTTTTGGTATTTTCCCTATATTTTCATTTCAAGTACCTGTCAGTATATCTATGGTGGAGGGTATCCAAAGTATCCAAATAAGTAAAATTTAAAAAAAAAATTGAATCTACGGTCCTACATAACAACTATATTTAAGTTATTGTACCTTTAGAGAATTTCTTCGACCTTGGAACAATTTAAACCGGATGTGTTGTTAGTTGTCTCATTGCGTTTCCACCAACAATCTATTTTAGATAGCATTGGATTGTTTCAGCGTCGGTTCAAAGCCATAAATACATTAATACATTTCATAACAATACAAATATAACACCTCTGTTTTTCCAAGCAAAGATCTTCCTGTGCCACTAAAAGATTGGCAAACACAATAATTATAATATATTTGAATTCGTAGTAAATATAAGTTACTTACATTTATCTATAAACAAACGCATGAAATGGATGTATTACTGACCAGCATAATATCACCGTCGATTTCCGCAAAACGCCAATTTTTTCATTTGCCTTTAGAACTTATATTTCTATGTTATTTCTTTTTTTAATTCTTTTTTGCACAATGCTTCTTTTCACTTTCAGAAACACGATAACAATGAATAAAATGTCATCGATTGACACCTTTTGTTACTGATTTCGACATATATGAATACAAGTTGACAACGTTCGTTGTCATATTCTGAAATATGACAACATCCGTGGTCACATTCTTAAACGTGACAACGTATTCTGGTCAAATACTAAGAATTGTAAACCCCTGCTAACAAATTAACAACAAGTGTTGTCAAAACCAAAGTGACAACGCATGATGAAAAATCAACAACGAATCAACATCGCGAAGTGTTTTTCCCCTCAGTGTATTTACCGATTACATTATATAGAAATTGGAACCGATGAAGATATTAGTATTTGGGTTTTAGTGCCCACCCTTCGTATAAACACTGTTCCGCTAACACAATAAATAGGATATATCTTCGAAAGTTGTTGAGGTTTTCACTTGACATTTTATAGGGACATTCTTGATTTAGTGTAGGGTCGAATTAAATGAAATACAAAATTATTTTTTTAAACCAAGAACGGGTAGTCCCATTAAATATATTTTTTTTTAACTGTCAATATATCTAAAATTAGGATGAACTGGACCGAAAACTTAATTGTTTGTGATTTTTCGAGTCGATCTATAGGCCACAATTAAAAGCCGATCTTCACAACGCACTATGGTTTTTTTACGTTTATTTTGGCATAAACTCTGATTTTAAAGCTATTGAATTGAAATTTGGTTTGTATAAATTTTTTATGCTCCCAAGATGACTTACCAATTTTCATATGATTTGGGGCACTATTTCATATCGCTGCCATATAGCCGATCTGGCCGATTTGCCCCAACTTTTTTGTTTATGAAGCTATTGAAGTGAAATTTGGTTTGTATAATTTTTTAGGCTCCCAATAGGACCTACCAATTTTCATATAACTGCATATAACAAAATGTTTGTTCCTTACTTCGGCTATATTTCCATTACTGACTGCTTTATTCAAAACAAAGGTCATGTCTCTGTCGTTTAATATTTTGGCTAAAACCGTAGTAGCAATGATATAGCGTATTTTGTGAAGCAACTTCGGAGGCTAATTTCGTTTTAGCCTAGGTCGAGCATCTTCAAAAGTTGTTGAGATTTTCACTTGACATTTTACAGGGACATTCTTGATTTAGTGTAGGGTCGAATTAAATGAAAATTAATGTTTTTTTTTTTTAACCAAGAACGGGTAGTCCCATTAAATATTTTTTTTTTAACTGTCAATATATCTAAAATTAGGAAGACCTATTTCCTTATGGGGACGAAAGTCCAAAGCGAGTGTATTAAGAACACAACAGGGAAAAATCGCTATGGGCCAAGTTATTGGCTAATGGCTTGAGAATTTTGTGATCATGAAAACCTTGTGGGTTTTTTTTTATTTGTACAACTAGACGACATTTTTCAACCTCCGAATATTCGGAGAAATTTCACTTATACATAGGTTCATCGAATACAACAAATCGATATTAGTAAGATGTTATCGTCCCGCTTTACAATCAGCATAGTATATTTTGAGGATCTACCAATAAAGATTGTGATTTCATTTTCGAACATCTCAATTTACTTATTATGAAGCATACTTTCGGGCAGCTGAATTTAATCAACAATTCACCAAATCGATTGTTGCTTAATTGAAAACAAAAATAGAATGTCTTTCAGATGGACATTGCTAAATCAGTACAAATTTTTATTTGATCCGGAATACGTATAATATACGATATTGCAACCGTTCTGTTGCACTATTATGTAAGGACTATCGGATATAAGGAAGTATAAGCTCGGTGTTTTTGATAATCTTTCTATTAAGCGATTTTTTCCTATATGAGATGTGCTAATATCCGATATCTACTGTATAAAGTATTGAGTCTGAAATGGTATATCCTTTCAGATTTAGATATGTCTCCTATAGATATTTTCGATCGATTTCATATAAATGGTGCTCCATGTAATGAAAAGTAATCTGATAGTAATGATATTTTAACAGGAAAGCTTAGAGTTTGCATAGATTTAACATTACATAATATATACCCAAAGTGGTGAAGGATATCATATCGTCGGCTTCATACGATTTTTGCTTGATTCGCTGTCATATAAGGATTTAAGTTCATTAATGCATTATTGTCGTGAAATTATACGTTAACAATTTTGAAAAATTATCAAAGCAAAATGTTCATAACCTTAACCCATCGTGCCCCGATTTTTTCTCTAATTATAGAAATATTTTTTGTTCACAGGTTTAATATTACTACCCTAAATAGGATTTGAACAAAATTTGACATCGCTACATCCTTGAATTCGGGAGATACAGTACATTTTTCTTAACCCTTTGTGGCTCAATGTTGCCTACATGAAACAAAATTTGGAGTTTATATTTAATACGCAGCTAGTGGGCATATATATTATTTGGATTTCATTTGTCAAGACCTGATTATAGATGACACATATCAAAAGAAAAATTTAAATAATTTGTTTTTTGGTAAAGTCAATACGGAGAATAGGGCAAACATGTATACAGTACCAATTTGTGTATACAGTCCAAATTATTTAAATCGCTTCGTATTCGAATTGTACGAATTCTGCCATAAGAATTATTTTTGATTCTTCCAAAAAGTATAAAGAGAATAATTTAGAATGATTTTACGCCGATTTTATATTTGGTTTTCTTGTTATTGAACTTTTATTTTTAAGAAAAAATGTACTGTATCTCCCGAATGCAAGGATGTAGCGATGTCAAATTTGTGAACAGAAAATGATTCTATTACTAGCATATGCCCGCAACTTCGTTAGCGAATGTAGGAAATACTTTAACATGTATTAACATATTATTTTAATATCGAAGATAAATTAAATTTGAGTACGATTTAGTACCAAATTTCATGATTCGAGCTCTAAAGGTTCATCCAAATCCAAATTTAGTTAAATTTAGCACACATTACTTCCACAAGTACCCTCCTCAACCATCCAATAAAACTTCCGGCATACCCAGATCCTACACCCCCACAATGATTTCAAATTCGAAATTCAGGATTCCAAATCTATCGGTTCACCCACAATTCCAAATGTACCAAATTTAGTGTATAGCTGTATAAATTTCCAAAACTTCCCACATACCCCTATCCTACAACCCCACAGTGATCCTAAATCGAATTTTCAGGATTCCAACTTTATCGGTTGACCCACAATAATAATTTTACCAAATTTAGTACACAGTAGTACGAATTTCCGAATTAACCCAAACCATGTTTAAGAATTCAAACTCTACCAGTTCACCCACAATTCAAATTGTACCAAATTTGATACACATTAGTACAAATTTCCAAAACTTCCTACATACCCCAATCATAGACCCCCACAGTGATCCTAAATCAATGTTTCAGGATTCAAACTCTATCGGTTCACCCACAATACAACTTGTACCAAATTTAGTACACAGTATTACAAATTTCCAAAACTTCCTACATACCCCAAACCTTCAACCCCACTGATATCCTAAATCCAAGCTTCAGGATTCCAACTCTATCTGTTCACCCACAATTTAAATTGTTCGACATTTAGTACACAGTATTACGAATTTCTAAAACCTCCTTCTTACCACAAACCTACACCCCCATAGTGATCCTAAATCCAAGTTTCAGGTTTCCAACCCTATCGTTTCACTCACAATTAAAATTGTACCAAATTTAGTACCATTTAGTACATATAAGTATTATTTTCTTAAACTGAATCCTGACCCCCAATCCCACACCCCTACAGTGGTCCTGACTCTAAATTTCATTATTCCTGCTCTATAGGATCACCCGAATCCAAACTGTACCGATTGTAGTACGATTTAGTACTTTTCGTACACATAAGTAACAAATTTTCAAAACTACGTTCATATCCCCATCCTACACTCCGACGGTAATTTTAATTTCAAATTCTCGGATTCCAGCTCGATTTGTATCTTCAAATTAAATTTGTACCAAATATAGTACCATATAGTACTTTTCGTACACATGAGTACACGCATTCCAAACCATCTCCTCAAATGGACTCTACTTCTCGACCTTAAGTCAAACTCTAAATTTCAAGTTTTTAACGCTATCCGTTCACATGCTACAGAATTGTACCAAATGTAGTACATTTTCGGATAGTTATAGTTCAAATTTCCAAAAGCCCTTTGCTACATCTATCCTAAACTCCATCAACGACCACCAAAGCTAATTTCAGAGTTCTAGCTCCACCAGTTCGCCGAATACAAATGGTATCACATTTAGTACTTTTCGTAACGTTCTAGTACGAATTTCCAAAAACCCAGCCTTATCTGTCACATTTGGACCAAGAGTGACCTTCACCCAAAATTTCAAGATTCTAGCTTCAGCCGTTTCGTCTGGGCGTTGATGAATCGTTAAATCAGTCAGTCAATCACTTTCCTCTTTTATTAGTATAGATTTCGGAAAAATTCGAGGTGCAAAGGGTTAAAAATAAATGTCCAATATCAAGAAAACCAAATGCAAAATCAGCGGAAAAATCATTTTAAATTATTCTGTATATTTTGTTTTTTACAAGAATAAAAAATATTCTGATGACAGCATTCGTATTAGTCGAAGCGATTTAAATATTTTGGACAGTATTCACAAATTGGTACAGTACATATGTTTATCCTATTCTCTGTATTGAAAAGCTCATAACATTACCAAAAAATAATATTTGTTAGATTTTTCTTTTGATATGTGTCGTCCATAATCAAGTCTTGACATATGAAATGCATACTAGCTGCGTATTAAATAATCTGCGTATACACTAATCTGCAAATTTTGAAAAAAAGTATATATCGTATCTCAACTAAACGTTTCAAGGTCATTCAAAATTATTAGAACCTTAATATTTGGGCTAGACTATTCACAATAATAATATAATTTAATTAAATTCTGAACACAATTACAGAAGTTAAATTCGTTGTAATTTATTATAGACATTTACATTTCAGTTCTCAAGGCAAACTGAAATCTGAAATTTGGTTTTTATTAGACATACGTGAATAAGACACATATTCAGTTTTAATAAGATATGTTAACATTACATTAAGTAAGTATGTGAAAAAAGAAAGTCAATACATATTTTACTTAAGGCAAACACAAATGAGTTACAATTACCCTAAAGATTGTTATATACATACACATAAATGCATGTATGTATGTATGTATGTATGTTTCTTTAATTTGTACGGTTGTCTACGCCAAGGCTGTGCAGAGCTATAAATATAATAAAGAAAAAGGTTTAAAGGTTCTTAGTCCCTAAACACCTGCACGTAAAGTCATTAAGCTGTAGTCGTAAAATACAATGATTTTCCCACCAAAATCCCCTCAAAAAAGGAATGAGGAAAATCTTCTGAATTGGAAGTGAAAAAGTAGAAAACAAAAACAAGGCAATGGAAATAAAATAGAAACGCCAGTCATTCGTCATTATATTCGACGTCTGCTATTTCTCACAAGTGCCAGCTAAGCCGCCTATTCAATGATGATGGTTGATTACGAATGTGATGGCTCATTGACAATCTTTAAGAAAATAAAAAACGCTTATTCGAGTGCCATCATCCGAGTGTGGTGTAAAGGGTTTTATTTTTTTGTTATTATTTTAAACGATGACGGAAATGCTGTTTTATTTGCTTCGGTATTGACATGACAAAAACACATGTTATTTGCAGATGATGACATTGACTTTGAATGCCTTTTGAACGTTTAATGTCGCCCGGGAATTTTGTATTTTTCGTTACATGTTGCACGGATAATTCTCCTTGGTGGGCATAAGGTAAACTTTTGAAAATACATCAATTTCAAGTTATCCTTTAAGGGGACCCCCCATTCTCGGGGACAAAATTTTTTTTTTGATTTAATTCGAATCTACACTAATTCAAGAATGTCCCTACAAAACTTCAAGTGAAAATCTCAAGAACTCTTGAAGATATAGCCAATTTATTGTGTCAGCCTCAAGTGACGGCTAAAGGGCTTCTCAAACTTTAAACGCGTTTATCTCTTTTGCGAATGGCGTGCACGATAACTCAAAAACTAATAACCCAATCGATTCCAAATTTTTACACGTTTCTCTGTGAGTGTATAGCTATCGTATGAACTAGGATAAAGCCAATAGGTGAAGATCTTCCTTATTTTTTAACTTGGTTTTTGGTCAAAAATCGGCGATTTTCCAAAAATATTTTTTCAAAGGTCCGCCATTTCGTTAATTTTAGAGCGAAGTCAATAATATTAGTTCATACGAGAGCCAGACATGTACCCTTTCTAACACCGTTGGAATTTTCGGATTCCGATGTTCCAGTGAGGAGTTATCATGCCCGCCATCAAAAATAGGGACTTTTCTTTAATCTAAAAAAACAACAACAACAAGACAACAACAACAATTTTTTATAAATTATTTTTCTTCTTTTGTTAAATCTTCAAATATATATGTGCAAAGTTACAAACCTTAACAAGCTTTGGTATTCATTTATCAGTCCATTTAAAATCTTAAAAATAAAAAATCAAGAATGGGGGGGGGGGGGGGGGGAGTCCCTTAAAAGTGTGCTCAACAAGAATTTTGCACCATTTAGAAAAAATGAGAAAATTACCAAATTACAGACACTCAGATTGGCCAGGAACCTCGACATGCCGAACATTAAGCAGAATCTTTATATATGAGTTCTGTCAGGGACACTTATTAAAAATTTCTGCAAAGGTGTTTTTTACTCTTTGAAGAAAAACTTCCAAATATGGAAAATAGGACAAGAACATTATATGGGTGCTATACCAGTGTTGCCAAAACATTGTTGAAAAATTTTGCTAATAAATTAGAAAAAAAAAACAATTTTTTATACCCTACACAACTATGTTGTTAGGGTATTATAGCTTTGCGCAGCCCCAAAAGTTTGTAACGCCGAAATATTGGTCCTAGACCCACCTTTAAGTATACCGATCGTCATATCTTGACATGCGTGTCCGTCTGTCCATTATAATTTGTAAATACGATATTGGCCACAGTTATAGACCAATCTTCACGAAATTTTGCATGTAGGATGAGTTCTGGTCAATGAAGACCCCTATTGTTTTTGGTAAAGATCGGTTAATATTTAGGGGCTGAAATGGACCAAATACTTAATTTTTGTCGGTTTTTCTGGTCGCTCCAGAAGCCATAGTTATGGTCCGAACATTGTGAAATTTTACATGGAGAAGGGGATTGGGGCAAAGAACAAGCATGCCTGATTTGATAAAGATCGGTCAATATTTAGCGGGTCAAATGGACTCTGACTTTTGTGTGAAAAATTACAAAAATTTTATTCTGGGGCGCATATACATGCTCCTGAAGGACATATACCCTAGATGTAGATAGTATATTCAAGAGGAGTTGTATGTACTCTGATGTGGGAGTTATACGTAATTAGATAAAGGTGACTATGTGCATAGTATTACTATTACTCCATTAGAGGACGGAAATGTCGCGCTGGTCGCTTTGAAATTGTACATGAAGTTCCAATTATGGTCAAGGACGACGCCTATAGTTTTCGGTGAAGTTGAGATTTCATTCAGGGGGTGCAATGAACCGGACATTTTGCTTACGTCAGATTTTTTAGTCGCTATAGAGTCAATTATTATATGCAGAATATTACATATTTTACAAAGTGAAGGGGATCTGACCAAATACTTAGAGCGTCTGTTTAGATGATGATCGGTCAATATTCCGAGGTCCAAATAAACCAAAACCTAAAGTGGCCAGTGGCGTAAAAATTCACTTCAAGAAAAACAATTTTGGAAAATATGCCAGGCTTAGAAAGTGGAGTTGTTGATCTATAATCGGTAAAAAGAGTGCAATTATCACGAAATTTTGCCCAGGCTCAGAATATAGAACCGCAGAAAGTTCGCTTTTCGTGGTAG
>NW_026884673.1:0-6021 GCF_032173495.1 Musca vetustissima
AAAATTATTCCTTTAATAATCCACGCCTCATATAGCCCTTGAAAATTATTCCTTTAATAATTTCATATAGCCCTTGGAAAAAATTCCTTTAACTTGGAAATTATTAATAATCCACGCCTCATATAGTCCTTGGAAAATTATTCCTTTAATAATCCACGCCTCATATAGCCCTTGGAAAATTATTCCTTTAATAATCCACGCCTCATATAGCCCTTGGAAAATTATTCCTTTAATAATCCACGCCTCATATAGTCCTTGGAAAATTATTCCTTTAATAATCCACGCCTCATATAGCCCTTGGAAAATTATTCCTTTAATAATCCACGCCTCATATAGCCCTTGGAAAATTATTCCTTTAATAATCCACGCCTCATATAGCCCTTGGAAAATTATTCCTTTAAGAATCCACGCCTCATATAGCCCTTGGAAAATTATTCCTTTAAAAATCCACGCCTTGTATAGGCCCTGAAAAATTATTCCTTTAAAAATCCACGCCTCATATAATCCTTGGAAAATTATTCCTTTAAGAATCCACGCCTCATATAGCCCTCGAAAAAATATTCTTTAATAAATCCACGCCTCATATGGCCCTTGAAAAAATATTCTTTAATAAATCCACGCCTCATATAGCCCTTGGAAAATTATTCCTTTAATAATCCACGCCTCATATAGCCCTTGGAAAATTATTCCGTTAATAATCCACGCCTCATATAGCCCTTGGAAAATTATTCCTTTAATAATCCACGCCTCATATAGCCCTTGGAAAATTATTCCTTTAACAATCCACGCCTCATATAGCCCCTGAAAAAAATTATTTAAAAAATCCACGCCTCATATAGCCCTTGAAAAATTATTCCTTTAATAATCCACGCCTCATATAGCCCTTGGAAAATTATTCCTTTAAGAATCCACGCCTCATATAGCCCTTGGAAAATTATTCCTTTAAGAATCCACGCCTCATATAGCCCTTGGAAAATTATTCCTTTAAGAATCCACGCCTCATATAGCCCTTGGAAAATTATTTAAAAAATCCACGCCTTATAGCCCTTGAAAAAAAAATCCACGCCTCATTAGCCCTTGGAAAATTAAAAAATCCACGCCTCATATAGCCCTTGGAAAATTATTCCTTTAAGAATCCACGCCTCGTATAGCCTTGGAAAATTATTCCTTTAATAATCCACGCCTCATATAGCCCTTGGAAAATTATTCCTTTAATAATCCACGCCTCATATAGTCCTTGAAAAAGTATTCCTTTTACAATCCACGCCTCATATAGCCCTAAAATCCACGCCTCATATAGCCCTTGGAAAATTATTCCTTTAATAATCCACGCCTCATATAGCCCTTGGAAAATCATTCCTTTAACAATCCACGCCTCATATAGTCCTTGGAAAATTATTCCTTTAATAATCCACGCCTCATATAGCCCTTGGAAAATTATTCCTTTACTAATCCACGCCTCATATAGTCCTTGAAAAATTATTCCTTTTACAATCCACGCCTCATATAGCCCTTGGAAAATTATTCCAAGCTTCATATAGTCCTTGGAAAATTATTCCTTAATAATCCACGCCTGATATAGTCCTTGGAAAATTATTCCACGCCTCATATAGTCCTTGGAAAATTATTCCTTTAATAATCCACGCCTCATATAGCCCTTGGAAAATTATTCCTTTTACAATCCACGCCTCATATAGCCCTTGGAAAATTATTCCTTTAATAATCCACGCCTCATATAGCCCTTGGAAAATTATTCCTTTAATAATCCACGCCTCATATAGCCCTTGGAAAATTATTCCTTTAATAATCCACGCCTCATATAGTCCTTGGAAAATTATTCCTTTAATAATCCACGCCTCATATAGCCCTTGGAAAATTATTCCTTTAATAATCCACGCCTCATATAGTCCTTGGAAAATTATTCCTTTAATAATCCACGCCTCATATAGCCCTTGGAAAATTATTCCTTTAATAATCCACGCCTCATATAGCCCTTGGAAAATTATTCCTTTAATAATCCACGCCTCATATAGCCCTTGGAAAATTATTCCTTTAATAATCCACGCCTCATATAGCCCTTGGAAAATTATTCCTTTAATAATCCACGCCTCATATAGCCCTTGTAAAATTATTCCTTTAAATCCACGCCTCATATAGTCCTTGGAAAATTATTCCTTTAACAATCCACGCCTCATATAGTCCTTGGAAAATTATTCCTTTAACAATCCACGCCTCATATAGTCCTTGGAAAATTATTCCTTTAACAATCCACGCCTCATATAGTCCTTGGAAAATTATTCCTTTAACAATCCACACCTCATGTAGCCCATGGAAAATTATTCCTTTAACAATCCACGCCTCATATAGTCCTTGGAAAATTATTCGATTAACAATTTACGCCTCATATAGTCTTTGGAAAATTATTCTTTTAAAAATCCACGCCTCATATAGCCCTTGGAAAATTATTCCTTTAAAATATTCCAATAGCAAACAATTATAAGCCGGTTATTGTTAGCACTCGAAATTAATATCCATTCAGGAAATTTGTAATTATTATTTGAAATATGCATTATCACTATCATTGCAATTATTTGAAATCATTTGAAGAATGTTACTTTACTACTAAATATGTATTAATAATAAATATTTCTATTTGTCTAAATTATTATGATTACTATTTAGATATATATTATGAAATACTCCAGCATACCAATACAATGGGCTTTAAGTAATAGATTGCATTCAGATTTATTAGAAATTCCATATAGTATTTACTTTTGCATGTGGAACGAGCAAAACCATTAAAATTATAGACGTCAACGTTAACGTCGTCACCATCATAATCATCACCGTCGTCGTTGTCACTCTAAAGGCAATAACTTCAGTCAACTTTATCAATCATTGTGAAAGGGGAGTGCACTTAAAATTGTTAATATTTACAAATGCCATATAGAATAGGGTGAAGTGGGTAAAATGTCAGATTTTAGACTTAAGAAGAGTTCCGAAGAGTTGCAGTGATCATTGCAGACGTTTCGAAGCTGCTTGAATTCGGCCAAACGTATTTTACTCTACTCAGTGTAGTGATGGGGAAGTCACAAGGGAGGTGGAAGCGAAACGTCATATCGTGTGATTCCCGTATCTTAGTTTTAGCATTTCTTAATACTACTTTCATTGGGTCATAACATGCCTCTTGGAGGTGGAGTTGACATCTTTGCAATTGGCGGCTGAAGGCTGATTGATCATAATTGCTCATAAAATCCTAAATATATAATTATTCGATATTTCCTGCCCTGGTATTCACGATTGTTGAATCGGGAGCGATAATCATAATTGATCCCCATAGTTTGAGCTATGCTAACATATTTTGGAAAACTTCTACGATCAATTTAGGTTTCCCATAATGCATTATGAGTGTAGTCAAATGAATGTCTTTACATACATTTTGAGATCCACGGCCTGATATTCAAAGTCTACAAGAATAAGGGCGATCCTATCTGTCCTTCATTAAAATTTCAGTGGCATGCGATTCCGGACAACTATTGCTACGTTGTTCTTCTTGATGACGCCTGAAACTCGAGTAGTTATTTTTCAGAGTTAAAAAAATACATAATCGTTTGTATCTCTTGTCTTGTCTTTAATTTACAAAATTCGCACACAAGATTTGTTTACAAAAAAGTCGACCCAATAATTGTGGACCTATCATTAAGTGGAAAGGAGTAGTTCCCAATGGTAGAACTAAATAGAAAGTCGGACGGGACCCACTACATGATACCCTTCACCACCAGGAGTTGCTCATATCTTTTAGATAGGATAGACGTATCATCTTTGGAGGACCATTAAAATGGAATCATAAAAGATATCAACCTGTAGTAACTTCAATACGATATGAACAATTTTGTTTCAATCGGAAAACATTGACCCCATTTACTTAAAATAAACGAAACCAATAAGGAAAGTAGTAAAGTCGGACGGGGCCGACTATATGATACCCTTCACCACTTTGGATATATTCAACAGATGAATCCTAACAGACGTCGCATTTTAAAAGGACCATCAAAATGAAATTGGATCCATAAACATGTCATTCTGCAATCGATACTATTTTTTCATTTGGTCAGATATAGAAGCTATATCTAAATCTGAACCGATTTCAACGATTTCAGGAAATTTAACACACATCATTTTAGACATAATTCATTACATTGTGCCAAATTTCGTGCAAACCGAAAGATATTAAGGGACTTTGGTACACCATTTACCTTAAATTGGACGAAAATATATATGGGAGCTATATCTAAATCTGAACCGATTTTTCTCAATTTCAATAGGGTTCGTCCTTGGGCCAAATAAGTTACCTATGCCAAATTTCATTCAAATCGGATCATAAATGCGACCTGTACTTTGTTCACAAAAATACATGGACGGACAGACGGACATGCGTAAATCGACTCAGAAAGTTATTCTATGCATATTCTCAAAAGGAACCATGTGTCTATCTCGTTTTCTTTTGCCTGTTACAAACATATGCACAAAGACATAATACCCTGTACCACAGTGTGGTGATGGGTATAAAAAAACCTCATAGATGTGTTTTCTGTTAAAAAACCTCGACCCAATAATTGTGAACCTAACAATAAGTGGACAGGAGTAGTTCCCAATGACAGAACTAAATAAACCAGTAAGGGATATTCAAAAGTCGGACGGGACCGACTTCCATTAAATGGAATCGGACGAAATTAAATTAAAACATATCAACAATTTTGTTTCAATCGGAAAACATTGACCCCATTTACGTAAAATCGACGAAAATATATATGGGAGCAATATCTAAATATGAGCCGATTTAAACAAAACTTCGACATAATTCAGTTCAAATTTTGTCCCAATCGGACCAATATTGGCATTATGGTCTTTCACATAAAATCAGGCCGAACTATTTATGAGAGCTATATCTAAATCTGAACAGATTCCAATAGGTTCGACTACATAATATCAAATTAAAGTGAAATCGGTTGAACGCACTCAAGAACTCAAAAAATACCGAGAATTGGGGGTACCCTTAAATGGGAGCTACCCTTATATGGGGAGATTTGGTACCCAATGGGAACCCAATATACAAAACTTCAACGAATTCAATTAACAAATGCGCTGAAGAACCCCAAAATACCGAAAATTTATGATGGCTGCCCAAAAAAATGCACCCATTTCATTAATGATAAAAAATTGGTATGGATTGTGAAAATCCACTACTAGAGTTTTTTGCAAATAGAGCGCAAGACTTCTATGAGAGAGACATTATGAAGTTACATTTAACATGCCAACAAATCATTCAACAAGAGGGTTCATACTTGGCCCAAATCGGACATTCCGAAGTATGTTAAATAAAGTCCTACTGTTCATATAAAAACAACAACAATAATTCCCGAGGAAAGTAACAGATTTTATACATACCTTACACATTGCAATATCCCTTCCAAACCTAGAAAAACTTTGAAGATGTGAAATATCGCTCCATTCTTTCTATTACTTCCTCCACAAAATAGTCATGTACATATTTCAGAATTCCTTTTAGTTAATCGAATTTTTCTCTTGCCCATATAACATTTCATCCACCCTAATATATGACAGTTGAAGAAGAAATACAAATAAAAAACAACATCCCTACATGATGATATCACTTACTTTTATCTCTCTATTCGTGTGAGTTTTATGTTCATATTCATGCCTATTTACATATTACAGACAAATGTATACAAATACATACATGCATGAATGCAGATTTATGTATATATGCTTGTATATGTGTGTGAGTGTTGTACAATCAATTTATTGATATTGTAGTAATAGCCCTTTTATTTCAGTAAAAGTGCCAACGGGTTTATGGAAGTTTATTTCTCTTCTTGCTCTTCTTGTGTATATCTAGAGCGTTATATACTTTTTAGAGTGTATTCAGGATATTTCACTAGGATGGTTTTAGTTTTAAATAGCATAGGATGGTTGTAGTAAGTATGACATAAACAC